>NC_091466.1:46414399-46574871 GCF_027789765.1 Dendropsophus ebraccatus
GGAGGATATATTTACCACACATGGGGGAGGAGGAGCCCCCTTTTTACCCATCAGAGACAGGAGGAGTAGACACTCATAACACCTAGAGGGGTCTGGAGGAGGTGCCCTTAAAGGGGTTATCTTGGTAACTAAAAAGGCGTTTCCTTCCTCGCCGGCGTCTCACTTTTCGTTTGGTCTCCTCTCGCACCATCATCTTCTTATCTGGCAAAACGGAGGCGGCCTGAGACAGTGGGGCAGGTACTTTGTTGTGATTGTTGCATGTGGGTGAAACTAGTGGCGGCCAATATACAAACAATGTTGCCAATGTCATCACAACATTGCGCGTACATTGACCACTGCTGGATGCGAGTTTCACCCACATGTGGTGATCACACCATAGTACCTGATCTACTGTCTCAGACCTTTGCCAGGTCAGAAGATGTTGGGATGAGATGTGATTGAACTGGAAGTGAGATGCTGGTAATGGTGGAAATATCTTTTCAGCTCCCCAGATAACCCCTTTTAACATCTAGAGGCAAATTAGGGGCCCGTAACATCAGGAGGATTTATTTGCCTCACATGGGGGTAGGAGGAGCCCCCCTTTTACCATCAAAGATAGGAGGACTAGACTCTAAGAACACCTAGAGGGGTCTGGAGGAGGCGCCCTTAGATAAGTTAGCTAGGGAGCTAGAAGGCATTATCTTTCCTTTTGTCTCTCCTCTGGTTGGTGTCTTCTCATTCTACACTATCTGACTTGGCATAAAGGCAGCGGGCTGAGACAGTGGGGCAGGTACTGGGCTGTGATTGTCACATGCGGGTGAAACCAGTGGTAGCCAATGTACACACGATATTCCATCATTCTGCATATATTGGCTACTACCGGCGGGACTGGTTTCACCCACATGTGGTGATCACACCATAGTACCTGATCTCCCACCTCAGCCGCCACCTCTATGCCAGGTCAGAAGTTGTCAGGATGAGATGTCACCAAACTGGAAGTGAGATGCCGGTGAGAGAGGAAAGGAAATGCCTGTTCAGCTCCCCAGATAACCACTGTAACACCTAGAGGCAAATGAGGCGCCATTAACCTCATTGGGTTCATTTGCCTCAAATGGGGAGGAGGAGGCCCCCTATAACATCAGAAAAAGGGGGAGAAGACTCCTTTAACCCCCTCCCGCCCGTAAATTCACGTCTGCTGGCATCAGAAACCACCACCACCTCCTGATGACCCTCTACACCCCAGGAGCAGCCGGTGAGTATTTCCCATCTGGCTCCCGGAGAGCTCAGGAATAATAGCTGCTTGTTGTAGCCCTGGGGCCATTGACACCAGTTGATCTTACCACAGCGCTATTATCCCTGAACTCTCCGCTACAGGCCTGGTAAGTATCGCACCTCACAGACCACATGACAACTACACACACACACACACACACATATATATATATAACACATAAACATGCACTACACATAGATAGCGGCTGTGATCCTGGACTTGCTCTGATCGCCACATTTGGGGTCGGGAAGGAATTTTTTCCCCTTGAGGACAATTGACTCTTCCCTCTTAGGGGTTTTGCCTTCCTCAGGATCATCTCAGCCTCACAGTCCCCACAGTCATACATGTAAAATTACTCTCCCTATAACTTGAAATAAAATATCTTTTTTTTGCCCCTTTACATCTTTGTGTCTGTGTCTTTACTTCCAGGTAGTGTCCGGATCATTCCGCACATGGTGATACCAAGTCTCGCTGTTTTTAGTTACATTTTTATTTGAAAAATGGGAAAAAGGGGGTGAGTTAAATTTTCATCAAGTGGGCAGTTTTCTTATATTTTTATTTAACATTTTTAAAGGTTTCCTATTATTTGGACAAACTTCTGATATGTCATAGTGACATGCTAGAAGATTGTGTGGGTGGGGAAAAGGTGCTGAGACCCTTACTGATTGCTAGAATGAAGGGGCAGAAGTGCAGTAGGTTAATCGCCCCTCATAAGTAGATGCCCCCGGTAGTTAGGCAATTTCCCCATTAGGTGTGTGTGTGTGTGTGTGTGGGGGGGGGGTTACCCCCTATTGCAGTACACAACGCATGTCACTGTACTCTTGCTTTACTTGATGACAGTCTTTGATACTTGCTTAAACATGTGGTCTACACTATGGTCATAAGAAGGAAAAAACACAGTGGACCATGGAAGCACCAAGTCACATGATCAGGCACAGGTGACAAGTATCCATTACCGCTACACAAAGAACAATACAGCCAATAATACCGCCATTCAGTGGTCAGAATCATTTGTACACAAGTCATCACACTGCCGACTATATGAGAGAGTAAAGCACTGATCAGAGGATCTGGAGGATCGGTCAGCTCTCCTGACATGTCTAGTTTAGGAAAAACTCATATTACGGAAAGCAATTGTGGAGCGTCTCTTGGGAGCACTCTGCATTGTGTCACTCCTTTTATTCCTGCTGGAAATGTATGAATAAATGGTCGACTATTTGCATACAAAAATACATACATTTTTTTTTATAAAGTTATCTTAGAAAGTAATGTAACTTTATTAAAGCAATGTAATAGTAATTTAAGGGGGGTATTTTTGAGTCTCCAGAACAATCCTTTATTTGTTTGGCAAAACCACACTAAAAACCTTAAAGAGGTTATCCATGATTAGTAAAACATGACCGTATTCCTATAGAAACAGCACCACTCCTGTCCTCAGTTTGTTTATGGAATTGAAGCTCAGATCCGCTGAAGTGAATGGAACTGAGTTGTAATACCACACACAACCTGAGGACACGTATGTCGCTATTTTTGGAAGAATGTTTTTCTAATCCTAGATAATTTCTTTAAAGCGAATCTGTCATCCATTGAACACCTACAGAACTAATGACAGTGTTATACACTTTGTACTGCAATGTTAAGGAAACTATTACTACTGGTGATATCTCTCACACAGGGCGCTGAGGATGAAGTTAAGTTTCTTCCCTTCATCCTTAGCACAATTTCTGTGATATTATGAGTTAAATCCCTATGTTATAAGTTGTTTTGGTGCACTGGGGGCGGGGGCTACAGCTCCAACATGAACTGATCTGCCCCCTGGCCGCTCAACCCCCCCTAATGAATATCAGCAGAGCGGGCTGGACAGTGCACCAAAACAATTTATTAGCATACGGATTAATCTCCTAATATACAGAAACGGTGCCGAGGATGACAGCAAGAATCCTACTCATCCTCAGCGCTCCGTGCACTATAGGAACATATAGTTTTTCATAAGGTTTAATAAATCTCCCCCAATATCTTTATTTTCCATCTTCGTATCTTTTGTTTCCTAAAAATATTTTGCAGCACTCCAGTCAAGGAGGGATTAAGTGCAGCAGAAATCTTGTGGGATTATTTGTCAAAGGGAAAATCTGTGCCATTTCCGCACCACTAACCACAGTGGAAATCTAATGTGGGTCTATGTATGAGGTGATACCTGCGGCTCAGCCGTCTCTGTCCCCATCTGATCCTCAGGGGCGTCACGCCCGCTCCTCATCTGCCGGACGTTCTCCAGTTGTTGAGCTTTTTGTCAGTCTCCTCCATAGCTTCATATTCTACCTGTATCCTTCTCCTGCTGCTCCAGGGGATGAGGCCTTCACAGCCTGGCCTGAAAACCAGTCACCAAAGAAGGGAATTTAGCAGAAGAATGACCAAGAAGTTCCCCTATTTAGTAGTGTCACGTGTGCGTCCAGCTACCTTCTTCTCAGCAGGATCCAACATCCATTTTTTATAGCCACGTTCAGACAATCTGTCCAACACTTGGAGTTTTTCTTGTAGCCACATCCCCTCACCAGAGCAATTACGTTTTGCTCTTGTGAGTTCCCCTAGTGGTTCAGCTTTAATTGTGTGTGGTGGATGGCATGATTGGGCGAACAGGATAGTGTTGGCAGCTATGGGCTTGTGATACGTGTTGGTACTCACTGTCTGTTCGTGTATATTGCCAACTAAAGTTAAGTCTAAAAAGGAAATGCTTTAGGTATTCCACTCCAATGTGAACCTCAAGTGTAAGGGATTGGCATTAAGATAATCACCAAAGGCAGGTATGGCGATGTAGCGGCCAGTTTTTCTTGTACAGGCAATGAACATGTTGCCCGACCTCCACGTGGCGGAGACAGACGTAATATGCTCCTAAACCGCAAAGCTTTTTGGATTTTTACTTTGGGCACCCGACATCCAAATGGTCTCAACCACTTCTTTGCTAACATTATATATATATTTTTTATATGTGCACACATGTGCAGATGTCTGAGAGGTCCACCACCCAGAGGGGCGTGACCAGGATAATAGGTTTCACGGGAACGGGTAAATAGAATTTCTTTATTATGAACCAACCACCCCAGTTTCGCCCTGGATTTTTCACTGTTGCCCAGAGTACCCCTTTAATTTCAATAGCCAACATACAGCCTGCTGCAGCCATAGCACACACACATACACACATAGCCTGCTGCAGCCATAGAACACATGCACAGCCTGCTGCAGCCATAGCACACACACACACACACACACACACAGCCTGCTGTAGCCATAGCACACACACACACATAACCTGCTGCAGTCATAGCGCACAAACACACAGTGTACACAATTTATGGTTTCTCCTCCTCCTTCTTATTACACTGCTGCTCATATACATTCATCCAGCATCCAGGAAGAGAACAGCACAGATCTCCCCCCAAACAATGGACTCTTCAAGCTCAGAAACAAACTGACAAATAGTGACCGACAACTTTTTCCCGATCACCCTTATCTAATAGGGGCAGTGTCCTATTTGAATGTTGCTCATAAAATATATTGATGATCAAAACTTATAAAATTTATATCAAAACAATTCTCAAAATTTTTAAGATTATTTAAAAGCTGGAGTCGAAGTGGGTACATTTTTTTATGACTCCGACTCCACCCAAAACTAGCTCCGAGTTTACAGCCCTGGTATAAAGTAGGTCAGACAAACAGTGCAGACAATGTTCCTGTAACTGCACACTCACCTTAGTTGGTTGTGCACTAAGCACAGCTCTATGCAGAGCTATTATATCCAGGGGAATCAGTACAGCTGGCCGGGATGCACTCTAGTCAGCGACTAGGTGTAACAGGGATGAATAGACCCTGGCTTGGATTACGCCAGATAGCACAATACTTCCTTCGAAATGGCCCTGCAGATAACCAGACTGGCAAGGTCCTCGGATTGCTGTGATAGTGCTAACAGAGGGCACTCTGAACAGCAGGTAGATACAAACGGAGAGTCTTTTACTAAACAAGTGTTTCAGCTCTCGCATCTAATAGAGCCTTTCTCAAGCGTACAAACACTTATATCCAAAGTCATATTTAAACGGAAAGCCCCAAAGTCATACATAGAGGGCATGGGGCTTGCCCTTTAAATTACTTTGGATTTGAGGCTTTGTAAACTCTATTAGATGTAAGAGCCAAAACACGTCCCTCGTTCAGTAAAAAAAATTCCATTTGTATCTACCTGTTGTTTAGAGTGCTCTCTATTAGTCCTATCACTGCAATCCCAAGACCTTGCCAATCTGGTCATCTGCGCGATCATTTCGTAGGGAGTATTGTGCTATCTGGTGTAATCCAAGTCAGGGTCCATTTGTCCATTCATGAGGCAGCAGCAGTTGGTGATGGAGGAGGAGTCTGACAGTGATGGGGAAGGGTCTGTGAGTGACGGAGGAGGGACCTGTCATTGATTAGGAAGAGGCAATCAGTGATGGATGAGAGGCCTGTGAGTGAGGGACGTGCAGTCAGTGATAGAGGAGAGGACTGTTATTGATGAGGGAGGAGTATTCAGTAATGGAGGAGGGGCCTGTTTGTAAGGGAGGAGCAATCAGTGATGGAAGAGGGGCCTGTAAGTGAGAGAGGAGCAGTCAGTGATGGAGGAGAGGCCTGTGAGGGAGGAGCAGTAAGTGATGAGGGAGGAGCAGTCAGTCATGGAGGAGGGGCCTGTAAGGGAGGAGCAGTCAGTGATGAGGGAGGAGCAGTCAGTCATGGAGGAGGGGCCTGTGAGTGAGGGAGGAGCAGTCAGTGATGAGGGAGGAGCAGTTAGCGGTGGATGCACCCTAAGCTTATGCTTGAATACACCATATTAATCACCCATGAAATGTTGCTAAATATCACCAATATTCACTTGTTTCTGAGCAATCGTAGTGATAAATGATCAGTTATAACAAAGGAGAATATTAACAATAAAACCATTATTAATCATAAACTGTGATGCTGTAAAATTATTGTTATGTGATCAGGACTGATGAGTATAAATGCTGCACATAGTGACACTGATATACTGTATTGCTGCCAGCTACAGAGCCGGCTCATCTGTAAGAGAAAGCAAAGATGGAGAACAAACACTATATATATATTGATTTATGTTTTTCCCGCTCCCCCCACACTGGGTGCAGCAAGTGGCTTTACTAAGTGCCAGTTCACACGGAGCAAAAGTGGCGGAATATCTGCCTGCCTCAGTGTCACACAGTGTGTCTATGGGATGGCTTGTGGACATGTCAATTCTTTGAGCGGAGAGCAGTGGAAGTGGAGGCACATGAGCCATCCCATTAACACGCCGAGGCAGGCGGGATTCAGCAACTTTTCCTCCGTGTGAGCTGGCCCTAATTGTGAGCGCTCCTGATGAAGAAATTCAGCACTGACAGTGGCAGCAAGGAGCCAATGGCTGCTCCCTTTCACGGCGCTCAGCGCACAACTGGCATCACGTGTGCTGTGCTGAAGAAAGCTGAGATGCTAGGCATCAATGGTATCAAGGAAACCAACACATACTAGACATCACTGGTATCCAGGCAACAACGGGTATTATACATCACTGGTATCCAGGCAACAACAGGTACTAGGAATCACTGGTATCCAGGAAACAACAGCTACTATACATCACTGGTATCCAGGCAACAACAAGTACTAGGAATCACTGGTATCCAGGCAACAACAGGTACTAGGCACCAGTGGTATCCAGGCAACAACAGGTACTAATCACTACTGGTATCCAGGCAACCCCAGGTCTAAGGAATTACTGGTATCCAGGCAACCACAGGTACTAATCATCACTGGTATCCAGGCAACCACAGCTCTAAAGCATCACTGGTATCCAGGCAACCACAGGTCTAAGGTATTACTGGTATCCAGGCAACCACAGACAGGTACTAATCATCACTGGTATCCAGGCAACCACAGCTCTACGGCATCACTGGTATCCAGGCAACCATAGGCAGTTTTAAGCCCTACTCTCCTCCTCCCAGTAATATCAGCAGTGACTCCTCTCACCTCCCCTTCTAGTGGTATCTCTCCTCCCCCCCACCACCATTTTCTCTATTCTCAGCCCCAGGACAGGACAGGGTTGTCTCCCTGGTCACCCATTACCCTGAAAGAGGGAGACTCTTCTCCAGCAGCTCCCCTGTGCTCCATTTTCAGTTAGACCGCCCCCTAGGTAAAGGACCTGGGAGACCATGGTCATGTGACCAATGACCATGACATCATCACAGGTCCTTAACATACTTTTAGGGTTGCGTCTAAATCCAAATAAATCTATGTACCCTGTCCATTCCCTCACTTGGAAATAGCTTACTCAGTGTGAGGATGCTAAATCCAAGTGGATCTATGTACCCGGTACTTCTGCTCTTTTATAACGTGGATCTACTGTATGTACCTGGTACTTCTGCTCTTTTATAACATGGATCTATGTACCTGGTACTTCTGCTCTTTTATAACGTGGATCTATGTACCTGGTATATCTGCTCTTTTATAACATGGATCTCTGTACCTGGTACTTCTGCTCTTTTATAACATGGATCTCTGTACCTGGTACTTCTGCTCTTTTATAACATGGATCTATGTACCTGGTACTTCTGCTCTTTTATAACATGGATCTATGTACCTGGTACTTCTGCTCTTTTATAACATGGATCTATGTACCTGGTACTTCTGCTCTTTTATAACATGGATCTATGTACCTGGTACTTCTGCTCTTTTATAACGTGGATCTATGTACCTGGTACTTCTGCTCTTTTATAACGTGGATCTTTGTACCTGGTACTTCTGCTCTTTTATAACATGGATCTATGTACCTGGTACTTCTGCTCTTTTATAACATGGATCTATGTACCTGGTACATTTAATCACTTGCAAATAGCTTATTCAGTGTGAGAATGTGGGATAATGGACGGCATAGTGGGTCTATGTACCTGGTACATTACTCACTTAGATTTAGCTGTCACACTAAGTCATCTATTTGCAACTGGGATAATGGACCTCATAGTGAGTAGAACCGAGTACAATAGCCCACTTGGAGTGAGAGTAATGGCCCTATTACACAGCCAACATTATTGCGCGTTCACACAATGGAATCTGGGCGGATAAGCTCCGGTGGATTCCATGTGCGCCCCCACTTGAACATCTGGGCGTCCCATAGATTTTATTCTATGCTACATTCTGCCATCTGCAATTCTTTTTGGGGCAGACATCGGAATCTGCCTACGCACAAAATCCGCAGGAGCTCATCCGTGCGGATTCCGTAGTGTGAACTAGCCCTTAAAGTGCAAGCGAGTATTCCTTGCTCGCTGTCTGTGCTATTACACACAGACAGCGAGCAGGAAAGGGAAGGATGGTGCAGGGAGCGGATGTCTAGATGATCAGATTGTCCTGGCAGCCCATAGAAGATAGCAGCGGTCTGCTGCCACCACCCCTATTACATGGACCAACAGCCAGCAGACCATTGCTATCATTTCAATTTAGCCCGTTGAAAGACAATGATCAGCCGACATTATGGCAGCTGATCGGACAGTGGTGAGCAGGTAATGTATTAGCCGGGCATCTGGGGGTTACGTGGGCAGGTAATGTATTAGACGGGCAGCGGTGGGGTACGTGGGCAGGTAATGTATTAGCCAGGCAGGGGTGGGTTACGTGGGCAGGTAATGTATTAGCCGGGCAGTGGTGGGTTACGTGGGCAGGTAATGTATTAGCCGGGCAGCTGGGGGTTACGTGGGCAGGTAATGTATTATCCGGGCAGCGGTGGGTTACTTGGGCAGGTAATGTATTAGCCGGGCAGCGGTGGGTTACGTGGGCAGGTAATGTATTAGCCGGGCAGCTGGGGGTTATGTGGGCAGGTAATGTATTAGCCGGGCAGTGGTGGGTTATGTGGCATGCATCCTCATTTAATCTCCTGGGGGCCACATTGTTCAGTCTGGCACACAAAGGGTTAAGTGTGAATGCTATGCATCCTAACTTAACCCCTTGTGTGGAATACTGTAAGCAGCATCTGCCAAAATGCTGCATACTGTAATGTGCGGAACACCTGTCACAATAATGGGTGTTCTGCTCCTGGCCTTTTTTTGTGTGTGTTTTATTTTTCAGTTATCAGTATACAGAGGACTGACTTGGATTAGGTGGACTTTGGCTATGACCAGTATTGTTTTTTTGAAAAAGAAAATGGTCAACAATGGGGATGGGGGTGTTTTTTTTTTGAATAATGGATGTTTCTCTATTGTATTGTTCTATTTTTTTTATTTTATTTCAGGCTTAGTAGTGGAAGCTGTCTGATAGACGGCATCCATTTCTAAGTCAGTGCCTAGTGTCATTCGGTATAAAATGGCTAACACTACTCCCACCCAATATTACCCCTATACCCACTGGGGACAGCCGGGTACCACTAATCCCACAGTGTCAAAATTGGCCTGCTACCACCCAGTCCAGCAGCGCCAAATTTGACGCTCTGGGACTACTGGTACCCGGCTCTTCCCAGTACCCCAATGCGTTGGGTATTTGGGTAATAATGGGGGGGGAGGGTTTAGTGTTAGCCATTTTATACTGGCTAAAACTAGGCCCCGACTTAGCAATGGATGCCATCTATCAGAAAGCTTCCACTACTAAGCATAAAATAAAACACAATGCAATAGAGAAAAGTCTTTGATTAAAAAACACCCCCAGACCCTTCTCTCACCATTTTATTAAAAACAAACAAACAAACAAAAAAAACGCTGGTCATCTATGTAGTCCACCAAATCCAACATAACCATCTGGATATCAATATATGAAAAACAAAAGGGAAAAACACACACAAAAAAAAGCGCCCAAGAGCAGAACACTCATAACGCAGCCTGTCCTAGATGACATATTATAAGACAGCTCATATTCCCCCATATTATTACATACACATGGCCCCAGCTGTGCTGCTCTTTTCCTGGGTAGGGGGGCTTCATAAACAACCAGCTGATGGGCCCTAACATCACAGAATAGGTTCCTGGCTACATCTATATACACTAACCGGTAACAATGTTGTCAGTAGTTTTCCCACGTACGTCATCCACAAGTCCCTTCTCGTGGGCCCTGAACTTCATCAGTTCATACATAGCATATGCAACAATGCAATCTGAAATACAAAATTACAGCAGTCTATAGATGCTCTATATACCTCACATAGTACTGACTATATACACGGCTGAAGATACCAATAGTAACAGCACATGCGGCAGATGTAGCAGCCTAAAACCTATACAGCATATACATTTCTGGAGTATGAAGAGAGTTGGCTGAATGTTGTTGCTGACATGACGGCCATGTTGGATGTTACTCAGGTAGGATAGAGCTATTAACCCCTTACGGACAGAGCCAATTTCGATTTTTGCATTTTAGTTTTTTCCTCCTTGTGCTGAAAAGGCCATAGCACTTGCAATTTTTCACCTAGAAACCCACATGAACCCTTATTTTTTGCGCCACTAATTGAACTTTGCAATGATAGGCTGACTTTTTTCAAAAAGTACACTGCAAAACCAGAAAAAAAATAAATGTGTGGTGAAATTGAAAAAAAACAACGCATTTTGTTTATTCGGGGGGTATTTGTTTTTACGCCATTCACCCTGACTTGTTATATATATTTCTCAAGTCTTTACGATTACAATGATGTGTAACATGTATAACTTTTATATTATGCGATGGCTTGTAAAAAATTCAAACCATTGTTAACAAATATATGTTCCTTAAAATCGCTCTATTCCCAGGCTTATAGCGCTTTTATCCTTTGGTCTATGGGGCTGTGTCAGGTGTCATTTTTTGTGCCATCTTATGTTCTTCCTATCGATACCTTGATTGCACATATGCAACTTTTTGATCTCTTTTTGTTACAATATTTCTGGTTTGGTTGCGACCAAAAATTTAGCACTTTGGGATCTTTTGCGCTTACGCCATTTACCGTGCGAGATCAGGAATATGATAAATTAATAGTTCGGCCGATTACGCACGCGGCGATAACAAACAAGTTTATTTATTTATTTTTATCTATAACATGGGAAAAGGGGGGTGATTCAAACTTTTATTAGGGGAGGGGGCTTTTTATTAACAACAACATTTTTTTTTTTTTTTTTTTTACACTTATACTAGAAGCCCCCCTGGGGTTAGGGTTACTTCTAGTATAAGTACACTGATCTCTCATTGAGATCTACACTGTATAGTTATACAGCATAGATCAATAAGATAGGCACTGGACTGCTTTCGGCTGCTGCAGCCGGAAGCAATCGAGTGCCGAGCCGGGATCAGCGTCATTACGTCTCAAACACCCGGCAGGTACAGACGTGTGGATTAACCCCACTAGACAACAGGGATCGGCTGCAACTAGTAATCAGATGCAGCTGTCAACTTCGCAGCGGGCATAGCGATCGGAGCGTGCCCGCTAATAGCCGTAGTCCTGAGCTACAGGCGGCACCCGGGACCGCGGGCGGTTCAGAGCGAGGTCGCCGTGCGGCCCCGCTGTGAACTCCCTTAACGACCACAAGGCTTATATATATGCCCTGTGTCGTTAAGGGGTTAATACACAGAACGATAATTGTTAGTTACAATCGTTAATATGATCGTTATTGCGATCGTAACTATGATCGTTTATTCTGTCTGATCCCAGAAAAACTATGAACAATGTGCAATTACACTGAACGATTAGTGAAAAAATGCGGAACTTGAGCGAACGAATGTGGAATTACAGCGAACGATTAGCGAACAATTAACGATAATTTTAGGTTCAGATCTAAATCAATGATCAACGACATACGAACGATTTTTCGATTGTTGCCTGCAATTACACAGAACGATTATTGTTTAAATTCGAACGATTTAACGATTTTTCGCACGATAATCGTCCCGTGTAATAGGGCTAAGGGCCCTTTTACACAGAAAGATTATCTGACAGATTATCTGCCAAAGATTTGAAGCCAAAACCAGGAACAGACTATTACCAGAGATCAGGTCATACAGGAAAGCCTGAGATTTCTCCTCTTTTCAAATCCAGTCTTGGCTTTAGCTTCAAATCTTTGACAGATAATCTGTCAGATAATCTTTCTGTGTAAAAGGGCCCTTTGAGGCTGAAAGCGGCCACAGCTGCTGACCCACATTCACCCATAACAGAGACTTGTATGCTCCAAGCAGAAGAGAGAACTTACATGTCATCTGTAGTGTCAAATGGGGCTAAACTGCAATACTTGGCTCAGCCTACGAACAAAGGTGTATTATATTCCAGAGCTGCACTCACTATTCTGCTGGTGGGGTCACTGTGTACAGTACATACGTTACATTACTGATCCTGAGTAACATCCTGTATTAGGCTATGTTCACACAACGTATGTTTCTGTAAAAGTACGGCAGTTGATGAAATCGGCAACAACGGCCGTACTTTGTACGGAAACATACGTTGCCTTTTCTTCTATGTGATCTCGGCTGGAGCATATACACATAGTATACGATCCGGCTGAGATCCCTCGCGGCGCTGCAAAGAACTGACAGGTCAGTTTTCTGTGGCCACTATTCAGTGAGTAGCAGCCGTAGGAAACCATATCAGTTCACACAATGAAGTGACGGCCCTGGCCGCAAGCTTCATTATGTGCTGTGGGGAGTTCTGATGCATGTATGTGCCCGCATCAGATGGATGATGATGGATGTGCCCGCATCAGAATGCTGCAGCCCCAAAGATCTTTTCAGAGACCGGCCGGGTCACTGAACGGACGGTCTGTTCCAGGGTATGAACATGGCTTTATACTGCAGAGTTGCACTCACTATTTTGCTGGTGAGGTAACTGTGTACTTACATTACTTATCCTGTACTGATCCCGAGTTATATCCTGTATTATACCCCAGAGCTGCACTCACTATTCTGCTGATGGGGTCACTGTGTATATAACACACAAAAACACAGAAAAATGCAACAGCTCACCGCAATACCAAGATACAGACCCACTACAGACATGGAAATAGTTAAAAGCAGCCCCCCCAAACTGCCAAAAAAAACTTCCACAAAAATAATCAGGCTCTTGGTTACCACTTGAAAGTGGTGTAAACTACCCCACCACGTTACGGTGGCCTCATACCGGGGCAGTCCTACATTGTGTACATACATTACATAACTGATCCTATACTCATCTTGAGTTGCATCCTGTATCATACCCCAGAGCTGCACTCCCTATTCTGCTGGTGGGGTCACTGTGTACATAAATTACATTACTGATCCTGAGTTACATCCTGTATTATAAAAATTATTCCTGCTGGCTATGGTGGAAAGGAGTCAGATCACACATGAGATGTATGGGGCCCTGCAGACCAGTCATACCCCAGTAGTCCCTGTCCACCCCAGTAGTGCCTGTAATAGAGAACTGAACATGGAGCAATAGAAGAAGGTGACTGGTCTGATGGGTCAGGTTCTACATTATGTGGACAGCCGGGTGTATGCTCATCCCTTTCCTGGGGTATAGATGGCACCAGGATTCACTATGGGAAGAGGATAAAGCCTTTTAGGACCAGGGAGCGACCGGATATTTCCTGGCAGAAGGTATGCTGAGCCTTGTAGTACCTCCCGATAAGCCTGTAGTTATAAATCTCTGCTACTCTGCTTCTCTATAGGGATTCAGCACTTGGAGCTGTCCGGAGAGCTGGTGCTGAAATCAGGTCTTACTCACCTCTCAGGACTCTGCCGGATCACTGTCCTCCAGCCACCAAAACTATCGCTCTCTGTTCACATTTGTGCATTTTATTACATTAAAATTTAAAAATATTACCAAAAATGCAACATTTGATCACAGTTACATCCTGTATTATACTCCAGAGCTGCACTCACTATTGTCTCATATGACTGTATCTATGTGAATCGACCCCAACAGTAAGATTGTAGGTTTGTGAGCTCAGTGTATACAAATGTATGATCACTATTAATATCAGTCATGATGTGTCTTCAGTTAGTGCCCCCTAGTGGTGGGCGCAGATGATAAGAATTTTATTGTTGAAAAAATTTAGAGCTGTAAGCCAAATAAAGGAAGATATGAGAAGTTATATGAATAGTAGGAGACTGCTCTGGATGTCTCATCTGTATTAACATTAAGAAATAAGTCCGAGGGGGATGATCCTGTCCCAGTGTAGAGGGCTGCAATCACATCAACCTGTTCTAGTAGGGACCACATTGTGTTCCCTTAGACACCCCCTTTAATATCAGAAGACTCGTCCTTGAATGTTGTTGCTAAGACAAGGTCACAGCATTGCTTTCTATGTGATGTAATGCGGGGTCCCTCTCTGTGTATTATCAGTGTGATGAGGGTGCCCCTCTCTATGTAGTATTAGTGTGATGTGGGGTCCCTCTCTGTGTATTATCAGTGTGATGCGGGGTCCCTCTCTGTGTATTATCAGTGATATGCGGGGTCCCTCTCTATGTATTATCAGTGTGATACGGGGTCCCTCTATGTGTAGTATCAGTGTGATGCGGGGTCCCTCTCTGTATTATCGGTATGATGCGGGGTCCCTCTCTGTATTATCGGTATGATGCGGGGTCCCTCTCTGTGTAGTATTAGTGTGGTGCGGGGTCCCTCTCTGTGTATTATCAGTGTGATGCGGGGTCCCTCTCTGTGTATTATCAGTGTGATGTGGGGTCCCTCTCTGTGTAGTATTAGTGTGAAGCGGGGTCCCTCTCTGTGTATTATCAGTGTGATGCGGGGTCCCTCTCTGTGTATTATAAGTGTGATGCGATGTCCCTCTCTGTGTATTATCAGTGTGATACTGGGTCCCTCTATGTGTAGTATCAGTGTGATGCGGGGTCCCTCTCTGTGTATTATCAGTGTGATGCGGGGTCCCTCTCTGTGTATTATCAGTGTGATGTGGGGTCCCTCTCTGTGTATTATAAGTGTGATGCGATGTCCCTCTCTGTGTATTATCAGTGTGATACGGGGTCCCTCTATGTGTAGTATCAGTGTGATGCGGGGTCCCTCTCTGTGTATTATCAGTGTGATGCGGGGGCTCTCTCTGTGTAGTATCAGTGTGAGGCGGGGTCCCTCTCTGTGTAGTATCAGTGTGAGGCGGGGTCCCTCTCTGTGTATTATCAGTGTGATGCGGGGTCCCTCTCTGTGTATTATCAGTGTGATGCGGGGTCCCTCTCTGTGTATTATAAGTGTGATGCGGGGTCCCTCTATGTGTAATATCAGTGTGATGTGGGGTCCCTCTCTGTGTAGTATTAGTGTGATGCGGGGTCCCTCTCTGTGTAGTATCAGTGATATGCGGGGTCCCTCTATGTGTAGTATCAGTGTGATGCGGGGTCCCTCTCTGTGTATTATCAGTGTGATGCGGGGTCCCTCTCTGTGTATTATCAGTGTGATGTGGGGTCCCTCTCTGTGTAGTATTAGTGTGATGCGGGGTCCCTCTCTGTGTATTATCAGTGTGATGCGGGGGCCCTCTCTGTGTATTATCAGTGTGATGCAGGGTCCCTCTCTCTGTATTATCAGTGTGATGCGGGTCCCTCTCTGTGTATTATTAGTGTGATGCGGGGTCCCTCTCTGTGTATTATCAGTGTGATGCGGGGTCCCTCTCTGTGTATTATCAGTGATATGCGGGGTCCCTCTCTGTGTATTATCAGTGTGATGCAGGGTCCCTCTCTGTGTATTATCAGTGTGATGCGGGGTCCCTCTCTGTGTATTATCAGTGTGATGCGGGGTCCCTCTCTGTGTATTATCAGTGTGATGCGGGGTCCCTCTCTGTGTAGTATTAGTGTGATGCGGGGTCCCTCTCTGTGTATTATCAGTGTGATGCGGGGGCCCTCTCTGTGTATTATCAGTGTGATGCAGGGTCCCTCTATGTGTAATATCAGTGTGATGTGGGGTCCCTCTCTGTGTAGTATTAGTGTGATGCGGGGTCCCTCTCTGTGTAGTATCAGTGATATGCGGGGTCCCTCTATGTGTAGTATCAGTGTGATGCGGGGTCCCTCTCTGTGTATTATCAGTGTGATGCGGGGTCCCTCTCTGTGTATTATCAGTGTGATGTGGGGTCCCTCTCTGTGTAGTATTAGTGTGATGCGGGGTCCCTCTCTGTGTATTATCAGTGTGATGCGGGGGCCCTCTCTGTGTATTATCAGTGTGATGCAGGGTCCCTCTCTCTGTATTATCAGTGTGATGCGGGTCCCTCTCTGTGTATTATTAGTGTGATGCGGGGTCCCTCTCTGTGTATTATCAGTGTGATGCGGGGTCCCTCTCTGTGTATTATCAGTGATATGCGGGGTCCCTCTCTGTGTATTATCAGTGTGATGCAGGGTCCCTCTCTGTGTATTATCAGTGTGATGCGGGGTCCCTCTCTGTGTATTATCAGTGTGATGCGGGGTCCCTCTCTGTGTATTATCAGTGTGATGTGGGGTCCCTCTCTGTGTAGTATTAGTGTGATGCGGGGTCCCTCTCTGTGTATTATCAGTGTGATGCGGGGGCCCTCTCTGTGTATTATCAGTGTGATGCAGGGTCCCTCTCTCTGTATTATCAGTGTGATGCGGGTCCCTCTCTGTGTATTATTAGTGTGATGCGGGGTCCCTCTCTGTGTATTATCAGTGATATGCGGGGTCCCTCTCTGTGTATTATCAGTGTGATGCAGGGTCCCTCTCTGTGTATTATCAGTGTGATGCGGGGTCCCTCTCTGTGTATTATCAGTGTGATGCGGGGTCCCTCTCTGTGTATTATCAGTGTGATGCGGGGTCCCTCTCTATGTATTATCAGCATGATACGGGGTCCCTCTATGTGTAGTAAAAGTGTGATGCAGGGTCCTTCTCTGTGTATTATCAGTGTGATGCGGGGTCCCTCTCTGTGTATTATCAGTGTGATGCGGGGTCCCTCTCTGTGTAGTATCAGTGTGATGCGGGGTCTTTCTCTGTGTATTATCAGTGTGATGCGGGGTCCCTCTCTGTGTAGTATCAGTGTGAGGCGGGGTCCCTCTCTGTGTATTATCAGTGTGATGCGGGGTCCCTCTCTGTGTAGTATCAGTGTGATGCGGGGTCCCTCTCTGTGTAGTATCAATGTGATGCGGGGTCCCTCTCTGTGTAGTACCAGTGTGATGCGGGGTCCCTCTCTGTGTATTATCAGTGTGATGCGGGGGCTCTCTCTGTGTAGTATCAGTGTGAGGCGGGGTCCCTCTCTGTGTAGTATCAATGTGATGCGGGGTCCCTCTCTGTGTAGTACCAGTGTGATGCGGGGTCCCTCTCTGTGTATTATCAGTGTGATGCGGGGGCTCTCTATGTGTAGTATCAGTGTGAGGCGGGGTCCCTCTCTGTGTATTATCAGTGTGATGCAGGGTCCCTCTCTCTGTATTATCAGTGTGATGCGGGGTCCCTCTCTGTGTATTATTAGTGTGATGCGGGGTCCCTCTCTGTGTATTATCAGTGTGATGCGGGGTCCCTCTCTGTGTATTATCAGTGATATGCGGGGTCCCTCTCTGTGTATTATCAGTGTGATACAGGGTCCCTCTCTATGTATTATCAGCATGATACGGGGTCCCTCTCTGTGTATTATCAGTGTGATACAGGGTCCCTCTCTATGTATTATCAGCATGATACAGGGTCCCTCTCTGTGTATTATCAGTGTGATGCGGGGTCCCTCTATGTGTAGTAACAGTGTGATGCAGGGTCCTTCTCTGTGTATTACCAGTGTGATGCGGGGTCCCTCTCTGTGTAGTATCAGTGTGATGCGGGGTCCCTCTCTGTGTATTATCAGTGTGATGCGGGGTCCCTCTCTGTGTAGTATCAGTGTGAGGCGGGGTCCCTCTCTGTGTATTATCAGTGTGATGCGAGGTCCCTCTCTGTTTAGTATCAGTGTGATGCGGGGTCCCTCTCTGTGTAGTATCAATGTGATGCGGGGTCCCTCTCTGTGTAGTACCAGTGTGATGCGGGGTCCCTCTCTGTGTATTATCAGTGTGATGCGGGGGCTCTCTCTGTGTAGTATCAGTGTGAGGCGGGGTCCCTCTCTGTGTAGTAACAGTGTGAGGCGGGGTCCCTCTCTGTGTATTATCAGTGTGATGCGGGGTCCCTCTCTGTGTATTATCAGTGTGATGCGGGGTCCCTCTCTGTGTATTATAAGTGTGATGCGATGTCCCTCTCTGTGTATTATCAGTGTGATACGGGGTCCCTCTCTCTGTAGTATCAGTGTGATGCGGGGTCCCTCTCTGTGTATTATCAGTGTGATGCGGGGTCCCTCTCTGTGTATTATCAGTGTGATGTTTGGTCCCTCTCTGTGTATTATCAGTGATATGCGGGGTCCCTCTCTGTGTATTATCAGTGATATGCGGGGTCCTTCTATATGTATTATCAGTGTGATACGTGGTCCCTCTATGTGTAGTATCAGTGTGATGCGGGGTCCCTCTCTGTGTAATATCAGTGTGATGCGGGGTCCCTCTCTGTGTATTATCAGTGTGATGCGGGGTCCCTCTCTCTGTTTTATCAGTGTGATGCGGGGTCCCTCTCTGTGTATTATTAGTGTGATGCGGGGTCCCTCTCTGTGTATTATCAGTGATATGTGGGGTCCCTCTCTGTGTATTATCAGTGTGATGCAGGGTCCCTCTCTGTGTATTATCAGTGTGATGCGGGGTCCCTCTCTATGTATTATCAGCATGATACGGGGTCCCTCTATGTGTAGTAACAGTGTGATGCAGGGTCCTTCTCTGTGTATTATCAGTGTGATGCGGGGTCCCTCTCTGTGTATTATCAGTGTGATGCGGGGTCCCTCTCTGTGTAGTATCAGTGTGATGCGGGGTCCCTCTCTGTGTAGTATCAGTGTGATGCGGGGTCCCTCTCTGTGTATTATCAGTGTGATGCGGGGTCCCTCTCTGTGTAGTATCAGTGTGATGCGGGGTCCCTCTCTGTGTATTATCAGTGTGATGCGGGGTCCCTCTCTGTGTAGTATCAGTGTGAGGCGGGGTCCCTCTCTGTGTATTATCAGTGTGATGCGGGGTCCCTCTCTGTGTAGTATCAGTGTGATACAGGGTCCCTCTCTGTGTAGTATCAGTGTGATGCGGGGTCCCTCTCTGTGTAGTACCAGTGTGATGCGGGGTCCCTCTCTGTGTATTATCAGTGTGATGCGGGGTCCCTCTCTGTGTAGTATCAGTGTGAGGCGGGGTCCCTCTCTGTGTATTATCAGTGTGAGGCAGGATCCTCTCTTTGTATTATCAGTGTGATGCGGGTTCCCTCTCTGTGTAGTATCAGTGTGATGCGGGGTCCCTCTCTGTGTATTATCACCGCTCTGTGTATTATCAGTGTTATATAGGGCATACTTCTCTGTGCATTATTGTGGTCTCCCACCAAGATGGTTCTTTTTTTCTTTTTTTCTACACCTGTCCAAAACGTTCTGTCGTCAGCTTAACCCCTTAAGTACTGGGCCTGATATGGCCTTAAGCGATGTCACGGAACGGCTGGTCTAATACGTTGTGTGAACATAGCCTAAGACGTTTCGAGCAATTAGTGATAAAGATCAAAAATGGGGGCACAGATTAAAATATTTTCAATTGAAATATGCTGACAAAACTGAAGATAAAAGACTATTTGAGGTTGCACAGAGTGACGGTATTATTAAAGTCCAAACAATACAAGGGGGAGACGGATTATATATGTTACATCTCTTCTGGGCATGTGCCCAACTGAGAAAATATTGGGAAGAAATTGTGTCTATTCTGGTGGGAGAAAAGGTATTGCAGGGAGCTCTCACCTTTAAGAGGGCAATATTAGGGAAAGAAATGGTCCAGGGGGGGAGTAGTACACTGGGTGGGCCTGGGTGAACATTGTAAGAGTGGTTTATAATTATCTGAAGGGGTCTATGTAATTGTTGGAGCTGTGCTATGTAGCCCTCTAGTTCAGCCTAGGTGATTGTTGGAGCTGTGCTCTGTGGTCATCTGGTTGGGCCTGGGGTCAGCCAATACAACCATCTAGGTGGGCCTAGGTGAGCATTACAAGTATATAGGTGGGCCCTCATGGCAGGCAGAATTGTGTGGCACAATCTCTAAAGGTTTAAGAGAATACTGGAACATCAGTAAAGAACCATGTAAGCAGATCCCGCTGAATACTTGTATTGAATGCTTAAGACGTTGGAGAAAAACTGAAATACAGCTACAGACTGTATAGTTTGAGATGACGCTAACACTTAAGGAGAATCCTTAAAGGGGTTATCCAGTTCTACAAAAACATGGCCACTTTTCCCCCTCTCTTGTCTCCAGTTCAGGTGTGGTTTGCAATTAAAAATTGGAATAGACAAAAGTAAAAAGGAATTTAGGCAGAAGGAAAGAGATGCAGAGGTTCAGGTATTAAAGAAGGAAGAGGAGTACCCCCAAGTGATAAGATTTACTCAATGAGACCCCCAAGGACTAATATCCCACTGCAGCCATAGGCTCTGTCAGCAGTTCCTTTCCACATCAGATCCCTCAATAACAATGTGACTGACCTGTATGTCCCAGTTATTATGCTTCCTTCTCAAATATTAGTGTCCCCTGTAGCCATTAGTAATGCCCCTTCCCCAGTAATATAGAGCCCTGTAGCCATTAGTAATGCCCCTTCCTCAGTAATAGTGCCCCTGTAGCCATTAGTAATGCCCCTTCCCCAGTAATATGGAGCCCTGTAGCCATTAGTAATGGCCCTTCCCCAGTAATAGTGCCCCCTGTAGCCATTAGTAATGGCCCTTCCCCAGTAATAGTGCCCCCTGTAGACATTAGTAATGGCCCTTCCCCAGTAATAGTGTCCCCTGTAGCCATTAGTAATGCCCCTCCCCCAGTAATATGGAGCCCTGTAGCCAGATATAATGTCCCTATTCCCAGTAATAGTGTCACCAGTAGTCAGCAATAATGGCCCTGTAACAAGTAATAAAACTCTCTTGCAGCCAGTAACAATGCTCCATAACCCATAATGATGACCACATTCCCCTATAATAACATCCCCTTTTGCCAATAATAAAATAATAAGGCCCCTTTAGCTAGATATGCCGCCTGCAGCCAGATTCAGTGGTCCCTGTAGACAGATAGGTCCCCTATAGCCAGTGGTAATGCCTCAGTAGCTAGATACAATGCTCCCTACAGCCAGATACAACACCCCCATATAACTAGATATGCCTCCTATGACCAGATGCAATGTCCCCTGTAGTCAGATACAGTATGCCCTTTAAAACCAGATACAATGCCCCCTGTAGCCAGCTATGCCCCATATAACCCAAAACAATGCCTTGCACAAAGAAAGAAAGTTACACTTACTTTCCACCAACCCAACACTGTGCCTCCTGCAGCCAGATACAATACCTCTATAACCAGATACAATACTCCTATAACCAGATACAATGCCCCTATAACCAGATACAACGCCCCTATAACCCGATACAATGCCCCTATAACCAGATACAATGCCCCTATACCCAGATACAATGCCCCTATAACCAGATACAATGCCCCTATAACCAGATACAACGCCCCTATAACCCGATACAATGCCCCTATAACCAGATACAATGCCCCTATACCCAGATACAATGCCCCTATACCCAGATACAATGCCCCTATAACCAGATACAATGCCCCTATAACCAGACACAATACCCCTATAACCAGATACAATACCCCTATAACCAGATACAATGCCCCTATAACCAGATACAATGCCCCTATAACCAGAGACAATGCCCCTATAACCAGATACAATACCCCTATGACCAGATACAATGCCCCTATAACCAGATACAATGCCCTTATAACCCGATACAACGCCCCTATAACCAGACACAATACCCCTATAACCAGATACAATGCCCCTATAACCAGATACAATACCCCTATAACCAGATACAATGCCCCTATAACCAGAGACAATGCCCCTATAACCAGATACAATACCCCTATGACCAGATACAATGCCCCTATAACCAGATACAATGCCCCTATAACCAGATACAATGCCCCTATAACCAGATACAATACCCCTATAACCAAATACAACACCTCTATAACCAGATACAATACCCCTATAACCCGATACAATATCCCTATAACCAGATACAATGCTCCTATAACCAGATACAATGCTCCTATAACCAGATACAATGCTCCTATAACCAGATACAATGCCCTTATAACCAGATACAATGCCCCTATAACCCGATACAATATCCCTATAACCAGATACAATACGCCTTGTTACTAGATATACTACCTGGATCAAATTCCATGTCTGCTATAGCCAGATACAGTGTGCCCCTATAACCAATTAGAATGACCCTTACAGCTAGATATGCCCCCGTAACAAAACACAATTACAATACCCCTATAACCAGATACAATGCCCCTATAACCAGATACAATATCCCTATAACCAGATACAATGCCCTTATAACCCGATACAATATCCCTATAACCAGATACAATGCTCCTATAACCAGATACAATGCCCCTATAACAAGATACAATACCCCTATAACCAGATACAATACCCCTATAACCAGATACAATGCCCCTATAACCAGATACAATATCCCTATAACCAGATATAATAGGCCTTGTTACTAGATATACTACCTGGATCAAATTCCATGTCTGCTATAGCCAGATACAGTGTGCCCCTATAACCAGTTAGAATGACCCTTACAGCTAGATATGCCCCCATAACAAAACACAATTAGGGAGATTTATCAAAAATTTAAGCCATTTTTTTGAAGTGCAAAAGTCACAAAATTTTGCACAACCGCATAGTTGCGACTTTTCCTCGACATACACCAATCATGCCTACTTCGGCTTACGCTGAAAGTAGACATGATGTACAACTAACTAAAATAGTCACACATGGGTCGCAGACTGACTCCATACTAGAGGTGGTGTATTTCACCACCTATAATGTGGAGCCGGCATGCTCCATGGGTCAGGTGCAGCCAAAATAAATGGCCCTTCCCACACTGGTATTACTAGGCTGCTGCTGCTTGTTTTTTAACCCAGCTGGTTATGGAAAGGGAGGGGATCCAATGCGTTTTTAATTATTTATATATTAAAAAAAAACACATAGGATCCCCCCCACTTTCCATAACTAGCCAGGTTAAAAACCAAGCAGCAGCAGCCTAGTAGCACCAGGGTGGGAAGGGCCATTTATTTTGGCCCTCCCCAGCCTAATATTACCAGCCTGCTGCCGCCCAGTTCAAGAGCGCCAATTTTGACGCTCCGGGACCACTGGCACCCAGCTCTTCCCAGTACCCCTGGTGGCATTGGGTACTGGGGTAATAATGGCGGGGTTAGTGTTAGCCATTTTATACCGGCTAGCACTAGGCCCAGACTTAATAATGGATTCCGTCTATCAGACAGCTTCCACTACTAAGTCTGTAAAGTAATGAAAGAAAACACAACACACTTAGAAAAATATTTTAATCAAATAAAAACACCCCCACACCCCTCGTAGACCATTTTATTGAACATTAAAGTCCGCTGGTCATCAAAGTAGTCCAAACGAATCCGACGTAATCCTCTGCATGCCGGTATCTGAACTAGAAAGGGAGAAGATAATGCTCATTACCTAGGAGGCAAACCAGGGCCAATGAGACTATTTAGAGACAATTCTGAGACCATTTAGAGACAATTCTTAACCAAACAAATCTGCACCACAGAAAATAGACCATGCTTATCCCTGATAGTAAATTGCACTTTAAATAGAACAGTCTATTCTTGCCAAAGCAGAAATAGACCACATCTAGAAAAATCCCCTGTTGATAAATTTCCCCCAATGTCTACTTTAACCATATCCATTATGGCCCCTATACCCAGATACAGTGGCCCCTGAAGCCAGAAACAATGCCCTATGTAGCTAGAGAGGCTCTCTGTAGCCATATACAATAACATTAGTAGTTAGATATGCCCCCTGTAACCAGATGCAATGCCCCATATTGTCACAGGCTGAAGTGTATTGAGTGTAGGAGACTGGACTTCTCTATACACATATGTGTTATAATGGCTGCCTATGGCAAACTGTGCACAATAGTCAAGATGAACATAAACACTAAACCCCAAAAGAGACCTGAACCCTACACAGGCAGAGCAGGCGGGAAAGTAGTGGCAGATATGTAATAATAATCACTTATTACCCTTATATAAAACTATTAATAAAATAGTAATTATATGGGAAAAACTATTCTTATAGGAAGGGACTGGAACCTTTTATCAAATAAATGTTTTTGTTTTTTTGAGCAACATTAATCAAATATCAGTATAAATCATAATAAAATACTACAGCCGAGCGCATAGACCAGGATTTTATTCACACTAATTCCTGCCAATGGCCGACTGTTCATTGTTTGGTTAGTACAAGTGTTTGTTTCAAGATGTTTAAATAAAGATTATTGAAAATCATGATGTAATTTGTTTACAAACCGGACCCTTCAGAGCTTTATTAGGAGTTGGACTGTAAGTACACACATCCATTGGCTCCTGGTATTTTTTTGTTATTTTCTATTTTTAATCAGTTTTCTCCATGTAATCTTTAATTCTCTCACAAACATAGGCGATTTGTGCGAGATTGGTGACAGAAGGAGTTTTGGAGACATGGAGGAAGAGCTGACCATCATCTACAGCGAGGAGGACCAGTTCGTGGAGGATACGGACTTTCCCGTTGTCTACGAGGAACATGTGAGTGAGAATTCCCCATCCAGTATAGCAGGGTATAGCAGATAGGGTTGTATAGAGATGGGGTTGTGTACATAGTGGGATGTCCTGTCCAGGAGTATCTGTACCTGTAGATACTCCTCCCTGATCACATGACCACATAGGTGCCCCCCCCCATAGGAGACAGTGGTGATGGGAGGAGATGTGTAGAATGGGGAGCTATAAATACCTTACACTCTGTTACTTATTCCCCATGTTCAGCCATTTCCAACTGCCATTTTGCCATGTTCCATGCAGGGGGCGGGGCTTAGTTGGCCATGATAACTGCTGGGTGGTGGCTGTGGTCTATGGCCGGGCTCATGCACTGTGTGTGTTATGTGATCTCCAGCACCTCTGCGGACATAGGAAGGAATATACTCCTATAAGGTAGAGAGGGAAATCACATAGCACACATACATGGGCCTGGCCTAAGACTTTATCCAGATGTGCAGTAATATGTGACAATGCTATCACTGGATCAGGATCTACTGTGTGATCTGTCAGGTTGAATAAAAATAATTATAATATATGTGGTACAGTATGGGATTTGTAGTTCTG
Organism: Dendropsophus ebraccatus; assembly: GCF_027789765.1. NCBI lineage: Eukaryota > Metazoa > Chordata > Amphibia > Anura > Hylidae > Dendropsophus > Dendropsophus ebraccatus. The sequence goes on from NC_091466.1 coordinate 46,439,870, forward strand.
CAACCTGAAGCTCTCCTGGTTGCATAACTACAAGCCCCATCCTCATGTTGTGGTGATGGGAGTTGTAGTTATTCAACCAGGAAAGCTCCAGGTTGCAGAACTACAACTCCCATGATCATGGTGTGGTGACAACACTTTATGGGAGAAAAACAAACAAAAAGAAAAAGTCTGAAGGGAAAATGCTCAGCACATCCGAAGATCATATACAAGATATTCTTTATTAAACATAGGTAAAAGCTGCTCCTGTGTTATTTTGTTGTGCAACTTGCTATATGTACTGGCGCACTGGAGTGTTGTTGTGTTTCCCTGCTGCTTCTCTAAATAAAGAATTTAATAGCTGGAGAGTCACAGAGGGGGTGGCAGGGAAGCCTGCAGTGATATCCCCCTCCCCCATTACACAGCCACTGAGATGCTGACATACAAGAGGGGTGCCGCTGGACATTGTCCCTCTACGGACTCTACAGGAAGACAGGGAAGCCTGGAGTGTAATCCCCCATCATACAGCACCACTGACAGCGTTGCTCGGTTTTGTCAAGGGGGAGGTGCCTTAAGGATGAACGGGGCCACCGCTGCTCTTGCACAATGTCCTGGGGATGGCCTATGGGGGGGGCACAACGACTGCTGTACATTGTCCGGGCTATACGGGCAGATGGGGAAGCCTGTAGTGGAATCCTCCTACCACCCCTCGCACAGCAGCACCTCCTCCGCATTGTAATGGGGGGGAGGATTCCACAACAGGCTTCCCTGTCTGCTTGTAGAGCCGGGAAGTTGTCGAGCACAGCTATGGACCCCCGCAGTGCACAGCAGCCCGGCCATCCTCCATAGCGGCCGACAGACACAGCGCTGTGAGCGGTGAGGAATTGTGCCAGGTCACTCTCCGTTTGTGAGACAGCATGGAGCTCCGGATTTGCCGCAAATGGAGGAGAGCACTGGAGGAGAGCGCGCTGTAACAAATCCGGCATGGTACAACTATTTATTGATATGTAATTACAAAATCACCATGTCAGCAGGGTTCTGTGTATTGTCTGCTGGATACCTTCTAAGAAAACATTTACATTTTTGCATGATGACTGGTGTACTCCTTTAAATAAAAATAAATAAATTACTATATATATATATATATATATATATATATATATATTAGAATGCACTCTGATTTATTATTAGGTGTAACATACATTTACTGGCAAATAGCTGCTATACTGTAGACCCCAAACTGTAAGAGCAACGCCTGCCTCAATGTCAAGCGGCGTTGACATGTCAATTCTTGGAGCGGAGGAGAGAGGAAGCGTGTGAGCCCTCTCATAGAGTCTCTGTTTAACACTGAGGCTTCTGTCACAGATCTTTGCTGCCCCGGTCTTGCAGGCCAGATGTGGCTCGCTGCGACTGCCACTCCGCCTTACCTACTGCCTGCCCGGACGTGCTCCTCCAATCCAATTAGCACAGAGGGGGCATGGGGCTGCTGCGGCAGGCCGTGGCGCATGTGTTGATTGGATGCGTGCACCACGGCCCGCCACAGCTGCCCCACGCTCCCGCTCTGAGCTGATTGGATTGGAGGAGCACGTCCGGGCGACACGTCAAGCTGCCGCTACTACCCATCTCGCAAGTGGAGGTTAGGAGGCGCAGGGGAGAAGCATGGGGGAGGCACATATGGCTGAGATACGAGTGGACCACCCGCCACCATGCTCTCAAAAGGAGGCTGCCTGCTGCCAGACACTTTTGGATTGGGCAGCGCTGCGGCTGCAGCTCCTCTCCCAGCAGCCCGCCGTCTCCTGTGATCTTCCAGCAACGGCAGCATGGTAAAGAGACGCTGCATGCTCCGGAGACCGCACGCTGCCGGGAGAGAAGCTGCTGGGAACGGGTGACAGGTGAGGTTTTGTTTTTGTTTGTTTTTTCTGGTGGGGAAGTGCGGGTGCCAGGCTGGTGTCAATAGAAGGGCACTGTACAGAGGGGAGGGTCTGGATTGGACTGGAGTGACTATATGAGGCACTATTGGGGCATATTGGCTACTATATGGGGGTATTAGATACTATATGGGGCACAATTGGGGGGTATTGGCTACTAAATGGGGCACTATTGGTGGGTACTGGATACTATATGGGCATTATGGAGGTATTGGCTACTATATGGGAGTATTGTCTACTATATGGGGCACTATTGGGGGGTATTGGATACTATATGGGGCACTATTGGGGGTATTGGATACTATATGGGGAACTAGATACTATACCGGGCGCTATGGGTGGATTAGATACTATACCAGGCACTATGGGGTATTGGCTACTATATGGGGCACTGTAGGGGATTGGCTACTATATGGGGCACTGTGGGGGGATTGGCTACTATATGGGGCACTAATGGGGGTATTGGATACTATATGGGCACTATGGGGGTATTGGATACTATATGGGCCACTATTGGGGGGGATTAGATACTTTACCAGGCACTATGGGGGGATTGGCTACTATATGGGACACTGTGGGGGGATTGGCTACCATATGGGGCACTGTGGGGGAATTGGCTACTATATGGGGCACTGTGGGGTGATTGGCTACCATATGGGGCACTGTGGGGGGATTGGCTACTATATGGGGCACTGTGGGGGGATTGGCTACTAAATGGGCACTGTGGAGGGATTGGCTACTATATGGGGCACTGTGGGGGGATTGGCTACAATATGGGGCATTGTGGGGGGATTGGCTACTATATGGAGTACTGTGGGGGCATTAGCTACCATAAGGGGCACTATGTGTGTGTGTGGGGGTCAAATGGCATAGTGTGTATGTGTGGGAGGGGGTCAGGTGTGGTAGTGTGTTAGTGGAGGGGGTCAGGTGGGGTAGTGTGTGTGGGGATGGTGGTCGGGTTAATTGCGGGTTAACAGCAGAGGGGGCATTATTACTATATGGAGGGTACAGTAGGGGGCATTATTACTATATGGGGACACAGCAGGGGGCATTATTACTATCTGCTTATGACGGCACTCAGAGGGCACATGCCCGTATGTTTTAGGACCCTAGCAATGCCCCTGTACTAAAGTATATGACAATCTTACCATATGTATACTGCTTGTAGATCAATGGTAGTCTGCTCATCCCGAAGGTGCAGGGTAGGAGGATAGAGATAGTAGGGAGCACCTATGTCCCTAATAGGCCCTATGTCAGGTGCACCAAACTACCCCTGCTTGCTAAGGGACTTGTTGGGGTGTAAGCACCCTAATAAAAGCGACCCCTGCCCCGTCCAATTCCTCTCCAATGCCCTATGCTCACCCTATCATTTACTCCCAACTGGTTCCATCCACCAGGAGTAGTCGGGGGAGATTGTTACGGCAGCTTGTAGCCGGCGCCAAAACAAAGACAGTTGTAAAAAAAATACACACAAAAAATGGCCCAAAAAGGCCAGTCACATGCCCTGGGTGTAGCATATGGCTCCACCCACATTAGGACATTTTTGCCCTGACAGGTCCCTGAGCGAGCAGGGGTAGTTTGGTGCACCTGACATGGGGCCTATTAGGTACAAAGCTGCTCCCTACTATCTCCATCCTCCTACCCTGCACATTCAGGATGAGCAGACCACCATTCATCTACAAGCAGTATACATATGGGGACTGGTCTATACCATGCAGCAATACTGGAGTTTTTGTTTTTTGGATACTTTGGGGAAATCCAGCCTAAATGTAGCACATCCTGCTTTGTCTTTAAGGGAACATTCACATGTACTGTGCTTGCTGCAGATTTTATACTGTGAATTTTATGTTGCAGATTTCTGCTGTGTACAGCCGCACAAACAATTGACTTGTCCATTATTTACGGCCGCTGGTGCAGGAACAACGGCCGTTGTTCGGACTGTGCACACATTGTAATGTATGGCCATTCTGACGGCTGTACATTGAACAGATGTCTATGGTTAATTGGATTACAGGCACACCCAAATCTGCCCGCAATCCAAATAGAAATAAAACAGTGGCCGTTGTTTGACACTGCCAACAACGACCGATGTTTTAATAATAATAATAATAATAATAATAATAATTTTTGTTTAATAATAATTTTTGTTTATATAGCGCCAACAGATTCCGCAGCACTTTACAATTCTGGGGTACATACATAGACAAAAAATAGACATTACAGAGAGATACATATAATTATCCATACATGAGGAGTGAGGTCCCTGCTCGCATGCATGAGCTTACACACTATCAGGAGGGGGTGCGAGACAGAATGGCAGAGGGGCAAAATGCATCATTGTTCTTATGGTCCGGCCATCATTATAAATAAGGCAGTGCAGGTAAGGGTGGGTGAACCTGTCACCAGCCAATGCATGCATGCACAGGTCTAAGTGCTTAAATGCTTGGTGTGTGTGTGTATGTATATATGTATGTATGTATGTGTGCGTGGTGGTAGGTGTGTGTGTGTGTGTGTGGGGGGGGGGGGAGGTTGAGGGTAGCAGTCAAAATTAGGGAACCTGGTAAGCCTGCTTGAACAGATGAGTTTTGAGGGCACGTTTGAAGCTTTGGGTATTGGAGGTGAGTCTGACAGTCTTGGGTAATGCATTTTATAGAACTGGTGCAGCTCGGGTGAAGTCCTGGAGACGGAAGTGAGAGGTGCGGATTAAGGTGGATGTTAGTCTTAAGTCATTAGAGGAGCGTAAGGCACGGGTAGGGCAGTAGACAGAGATGAGGGAGGAGATATAGGGAGGTGCAGCACTGTGGAGAGCCTTGTGGGTGAGCAGGAGGACTTTGTATTGTATCCTGTGTTTAACAGGGAGCCAATGTAGTGACAGGGGGGAGGCATTGGTATAGCGGCTGGACATGTGGATAAGCCTGGCCGCTCTATTGAGAATGGCCTGGAGAGAGGAGAGTTTAGAGGAAGGGAGGCCGATTAGTAAGGAATTGCAGTAGTCAAGGCGGGAATGGATCAGAGCGACAATAAGAGTTTTAGCAGATTCGACAGTAAGGAAGGGACGGATTTTAGATAAGTTTTTTAGATGCAGATTACAGGAACGTGAAAGAGATTTAATATGAGGAGTGAAGGACAGATCTGAGTCAAACATAACCCCAAGGCAGCGGGCTTGTTGTGTAGGGGTTATGGTTGCACCACAGACAGAGATGGAGATGTCAGGTGGAGGGTGTTTAGCAGAGGGAGGGAAGACAAGAAGCTCAGTCTTAGAAAGGTTTAGTTTTAGGAATAGGGAGGACTGTCACGGCCGCGGCGGCTTACCGCGTTCCGGGTTGCCGCCGCGACCGCCTCCTGTCCCGTGCAGCCGCCGGGGTCCTTGTGTAGGGACCCGGCGCTGCTGCTGCTTCGGCCCCTGGGGCGCCTCACCTCTCCTCCGTGCGGTCTGTGCCGGCCGGCGCGCGCGTCCCCGCCTCCTAGGGCGCGCGCGCGCCGGCTGTCTCAGATTTAAAGGGGCAGTGCGCTCCTAATTGGTTAGTGTCACCAATCACTCCCCTATAAATCCCAACATGCCCTGTCCTTAGTGTTGGAGCCTCTACATGCTTCCCATAGCGTTTGGCCCAGCTCCCTGTTGTTCCTGTGTCCTGTCCGTTACCTGGTCCCAAGTCCCTGTTCCTGAGTCCTGTCCGTTACCCGGTCCCTAGTCCCTGTTCCTGGTTCCTGTTTCCCTGTCACTCCATCTGTTCCTGCGTTCAGCCTGTCACGTGCGCTCTCACCTGCAGACCATTGCCAGTGCCATCTCCTGCCTACTGCTCCTGCCACGCCTCGCCTGCCGACACCAGCAACCAAGCCAGGGGTAGCGACCTGGGGGTCGCCTGCCGCAGCAAGTCCATCCCGCCTTGCGGCGGGCTCTGGTGAAAACCAGCGGCCCCTTAGACTCCGCTCCCTGGTGAGGTTTGTGCCATCGCTGGTGCCGGTCCAGTGGATCCACTACTCCGGGCGTTACAGTAGGCTCCAACCATGGATCCCGGCGAGGTGCCAGATCTCCGTGACGTCGCCAGAGTGGTCGCGCAACAGGCTCAACAAATCCAGAAACAGTCACAGCAGATCCAGCAACTCACGGCCGCCTTACAGCAGCAGACTACTGCCCAGCGCACACCATCTCCTGACGCTGCTTCTTCACTCCGACTGGCCCTCCCAAGCAAGTACTCTGGGGACTCTAAGTTGTGCAGAGGATTCCTGACTCAGTGCACCATGCACATTGAACTTTTGAGTAGTCAGTTTTCCACCGAGCGCTCTAAAGTGGCTTTCATCATCAGCCTATTAGAAGGTAGAGCCCTGGCCTGGGCCACGCCACTGTGGGACCGTGATGATCCTGTTGCTGCCAATCTCCGGGCCTTCCTATTCGAGTTTCGCTCCGTCTTTGAGGAACCTGCCCGTGCTTCTTCAGCCGAGACTGCTCTCCTCAACCTCTCTCAAGGCAGCTCCTCTGTTGGTGACTACGCCATCCAGTTCCGCACCCTGGCAGCTGAATTGGACTGGAACGAGGCCGCCCTATTGGCCACCTTCAAGAAGGGCCTGTCTAGTCGAGTGAGAGACGTGCTCGCTGCCCGAGACCTGCCTACCTCCCTGAACGAACTCATTCTACTGGCCACCCGAGTTGATACTCGTTTTTCGGAGAGGGAGGAGGAGGTTCGGCATGAACATTTACTAACCCATTCCCGTCGCCATCCCCAGCTGGCGCCGGTTTTCCAGAATCCTGACCTTTCGATGTCCCAACCCTCTCCTGAGATTCCTATGCAGGTGGAACGGGCTCACCTGACGCCTGATGAAAGAATCCGGCGCCTGGAGCAGAATCTCTGTCTCTATTGCGGTGGTTCCGATCACTTCCGGCTGGGATGTCCCCTACGTCCCCAAACATCCGGAGGATGCTCGCACCTAGGTCCGGTGGGACAGGTGTCCCTAGGTGCGAATGCCACCATTCCAAGTCTGTCTATGCCAGTTTCCATCCGGACTCCCTCAGGACAAAATCATCAGACTACTGCCTTCCTCGATTCTGGCTCAGCAGGCAGTTTTATTGCGGCAACATTGGTCCAAAGATGGCGGCTACCAGTGACCCGACTAGCCAGGCCCCTGACTATCTCCTCGGTCACGGGCGAAATTCTTACCGACCGTGTGTACTACCAGACCGCATCTTTAGTCCTCCAGGTGGGTCCTTTACATCAAGAAGAGATATCCTTCTACGTCCTGCCCCATTCTTCCCCCGCGGTCCTCCTGGGACTCCCGTAGCTACAAGAACATGCCCCTCAGCTGGACTGGAGAACCGGGGAGATTCTCAGTTGGGGTCAGGACTGTTCCCACCAGTGTCTCAAGTCACCTCAGACCAAGTGTATTATGTCATTTCCTGTCCCGGCCAAGCCTCTATCCGGCCTACCGGCAGAAGACCAAGACTCGGCGGATGCCTTCTCTGACGAGGTGTACCCTCTCCCCGTACCCAAGACTAAGGTCGTGTCCTCTCACCACCGGAAGAACTTACAGAAGGTCCTCGTCCACAGACCCACAGTCCCTTGCCACGTTATACCGCCTGATCGCCTAGTACCAGTCGTCACCTCCACTCTTCAGAGAGTACCCCCCGGAAAGACTCATGTTCACCCTGCGCTTCGAAGAGGTATTTTGAAGTGGGGACATTCCTCGTTGGAGGCCGGGCACCCTGGAGTCCGTAAGACCGGCCAACGGATCTCTCGCCACTACTGGTGGCCCAGCCTATCCCAAGATGTCAAAGACTTTGTGGCTTCCTGTGCCATTTGCAGGCAAGAAAGAGGGGGAGGCCAAAGGGGGGGGGTACTGTCACGGCCGCGGCGGCTTCCCGCGTTCCGGGTTGCCGCCGCGACCGCCTCCTGTCCCGTGCAGCCGCCGGGGTCCTTGTGTAGGGACCCGGCGCTGCTGCTGCTTCGGCCCCTGGGGCGCCTCACCTCTCCTCCGTGCGGTCTGTGCCGGCCGGCGCGCGCGTCCCCGCCTCCTAGGGCGCGCGCGCGCCGGCTGTCTCAGATTTAAAGGGGCAGTGCGCTCCTAATTGGTTAGTGTCACCAATCACTCCCCTATAAATCCCAGCATGCCCTGTCCTTAGTGTTGGAGCCTCTACATGCTTCCCATAGCGTTTGGCCCAGCTCCCTGTTGTTCCTGTGTCCTGTCCGTTACCTGGTCCCAAGTCCCTGTTCCTGAGTCCTGTCCGTTACCCGGTCCCTAGTCCCTGTTCCTGGTTCCTGTTTCCCTGTCACTCCATCTGTTCCTGCGTTCAGCCTGTCACGTGCGCTCTCACCTGCAGACCATTGCCAGTGCCATCTCCTGCCTACTGCTCCTGCCACGCCTCGCCTGCCGACACCAGCAACCAAGCCAGGGGTAGCGACCTGGGGGTCGCCTGCCGCAGCAAGTCCATCCCGCCTTGCGGCGGGCTCTGGTGAAAACCAGCGGCCCCTTAGACTCCGCTCCCTGGTGAGGTTTGTGCCATCGCTGGTGCCGGTCCAGTGGATCCACTACTCCGGGCGTTACAAGGACATAGCGTTAGAGATGGCAGACAGACAGTTACTGGTGTTCTGTAGAAGTGCGGGGGTGATATCACGGGAGGAGGTATATAGCTGGGTATCATCAGCATAGAGATGGTACTGAAAACCAAACTTACTGATGATTTGTCCGATGGGTAAAGTGTAAAGTGAGAAAAGGAGAGGGCCCAGGACTGATCCCTGAGGAACCCCGACTGTAAGGGGGAGAGAAGATGAGGTGGAGCCAGAAAGCGATACGCTAAAGGAGCGGTCAGAGAGATAGGAGGAAAACCAGGAAAGAGCAGAGTCCTTTAGGCCAATAGAGCGGAGCGTGGAGAGGAGGAGCTGGTGGTCTACAGTGTCAAAAGCTGCAGATAGGTCCAGGAGAATGAGCAGGGAATGGTCACCTTTAGATTTGGCGGTGAGGAGATCATTAGAGACTTTAGTAAAAGCAGTTTCTGTAGAGTGGTGAGGACGGAAACCAGACTGAAGGGAGTCAAGGAGAGAGTTGTCAGAGAGGTAACGGGTTAGGCGGGAATAGACCAGACGTTCCAAGAGTTTAGAGATAAAAGGGAGATTAGAGACAGGTCGATAGTTGGCTGCACAGGAGGGGTCTAGGGAGGGTTTTTTCAGTAATGGAGTGATGGTGGAGTGTTTGAAAGTCGAGGGGAAGATGCCAGAGGAGAGGGAGAGGTTGAAGACTTTAGTAAGGTAGGTAGTGACAACAGGGGAGAGAGACTGGACAAGGTGTGAGAGAATAGGGTCACTAGGGCAGCTGGTGGGGCGAGAGGAGGCTAGGAGTCTGGAGACTTCCTCCTCTGTCACTGGCTCAAAGGCTGAGAGGGATGAGGAGGAACAGTGAGAAGGAATAGGATTAATATTACCTGGGGAATGGGAGATGATCTCCTGGCGGATTGTGTTTATTTTACCCTTGAAGTAGTTGGCTAAGCCTTCAGCACTGAGGTTAGTGATGGGTGTCTGAACTTTGGGTTTAAGGAGAGAGTTGAGGTTATCAAAGAGGCGTTTTGGGTTATGGGAAAGAGAAGAGATCAGAGTGGTAAAGTAGGATTGCTTAGCAGAGTGAAGAGCTGAGTAGTAGCTTCTAAGCATAGACTTATAATGTAGAAGGTTGGCTGTTGTCTTGGATTTCCTCCACAGATGTTCAGCACACCTAGAACACCGTCTAAGAAAACGAGTTCTGCATGTGTTCCAGGGTTGTGGCCGTCTGTGTCGGGCTGTTTGGGGTATAGGGGGTGCAAGTTTGTCCAGAGTGGTTTTGAGGGTGTTGTGGTATTGTTTGGCAGCAAGATTAGGACAGGAGAGGGCAGAGGTGGGGGGCAATGATGACTGTACGGTATCTAGCAGTTGTTGGGTGTCTATAGCACGTAAGTTCCTATATGTGAGTGAGTGAGTGAGTGTTTTGACTATGTGTGAACGTTGCCTTACACAGTTTGATAAATCTGGGCCATAGCTGCTCCCATCCATAAACAGCGCCACTACTGTCCCCGGTTTTTCTGTGGTATTGCAGCACATTTTCTAGTGAAGTAAATAAAACTGAGTTGTAATACCACATGACACCTGAGGATAAGCATGGCGCCGTTCTTGAAATAAATCAGAAATAAATAAATAAATACATTTATAATTCAGGATAACTCACATAACCCCCTAGATCTAAGATAAAAGCTTACACTGATTTGTTAGTTTATTGTCCGCATTTTTCAAACATAAGTGACAATTATAATTGTAAATTATACCACAAATAGGGTGTGCAGTATATAGGAGAGTTTTCTATGCAACAGAGTGACACAATATGACAGTATATTACCCCAATGTGTACTGGATGGGATTCTAATAAAATTATCCACAGACACTGATTACTCATCTACCTTCATTATATTCATCTGCGGCGCTGGTTTGGGGAATTTGTATTTTTTATTGATATTCCGTCACAATTTTGATGGCCGCCATATTGGATCAAGGGCAAATTTTCCAATGGGAAGGTGGTCATGTAGTATATAAAAAAAAAAAAAGAATTTTCTCAGAAATGGATTGCCTCAATCAGGTTTGCAATATCTCTCTTGTTCAGATATCTCATTTTCCCGCTTGTAATTGTATTTTTCAATAAAGGAAAAAAAAAACAATTGGCCAAGAGAAAGATGGCAAAGGTATAAGTAGAAGTATGAGTGTAAAAAACTAGAAATACCTTGCGTTGAAAAGATACTTCACACCTGTTCACAAACATAAGTGTGCCAGTTCACAAACAGACACCCAGCTAGAAAACAGTGGGGTCCTACTAGCCAGAGCTCCGATTCTGCAGATTATTGCTCCTTGTAATAAAGACAACGATCGACTGATTGGTTATTTTTGGTCCTGACCTACAAACATTGGCCGCCGACTGCGCATCACTACGTGTAATAACGATGCACGGCCGATGGCTGATGACTGTATAAAGAAAATAATAAAGTATATACATACCTCTGCCGCTCCCCGATGCTTCTGCCCGCTCCCCGATATTTTCCTGGCTTCTGCCCGCTGTCCGCAGCTGCCGGTGCAACTTCACAGACCGTCTCTAGATTTCCACCGGCGGCTAAGGACAGCGGGCAGAAACAATGAAGATACTGGGGAGCAGTATGCAGTATGGATCCCGCTGTCTGCCCTCTCTGTGGAAAAGGTAGAGACAGCCCCAGGACCACATGGAAAAACATAGATATCATCCACATGGTCCTCGGGCTGCCCCCCACCTTCTCCACAGAGCGGACTGACAGCGGGATTACAAATCTGACCATTCTGCTTCATAGCCCACTAAATCAGCCCCCCGTGTGTTTTTGGAAGAAATGACTGTGTGTGTAATCCTGGATGAGCAGTGTAATAGTGCCCCCACCTACACCCTATCCCATCCAAGCACATAGGTCAGATGGACACAGAAGGAGGTCTCATGCTCAGCAATATACCAATGTCCTCTGCTTACTCTCTCTATTTCCTATTTCAGGCTGGACTGGATGACGGCGAGGGTGAGTTTTGTCTATAATATCTCTATGTATCTATGTATCTCTACAATGTATAAAGCAGTTCTCTAAACTAATGGTTTTCTATTTTTTTTCTTTAGATGAAGAATCGGATTTCGGGTGAGTAAATCTAAACTGAAGATGTAAAACTTGTGTGACCCTATAATTCCTCCCCTATAGACCCCGATCATCACTGATGTCTCTAATGTGTGACTGGTTTTCACTATCTTCTCTATTCTATCACTAACAGGAGCGACATCGAGGACATTGAGGAGGATTCGGACGATTGGGAGTAAGTATCTCATAGTATCGTCTTAAACAACAAGCCTATAAAAATAACAGGTGTTAGGAGCTTTTTTTGTTGTTTTTTTAAGGGGTAATTCAGCAAAAAAAAAAAAAAATCTTTCAAATCAACTGGTGTCAGAAAGTGCCAGAGATTTGTAATTTACTTCTATGAAAAAAATAAATCTCCAATACTTATCAGCTGCTGGATGTCCTGCACGAAGTGGTGTATTCTTTCCAGTTTGACACAGTTGCTCTATGCTGCCATCTAAGTCTGGGACAGGAACTGCACTGTAGCAAATCCCCATAGAAAACCTTTCCTGCTTTTCAGACTGGAAAGAATACCACTTCCTGCAGGACATTCAGCAGCTGATAAGTAATGGAGGACTTGGGATTTTATAATGGAAGTAAATTACAAATCTCTAAACCTCTGGCATTTTTCTGGCACCAGCTGGTTTGAATGAAAAAACTGTTTGCTGAACAATCCTTTCAACTCCCTTCTTATTGGTGAAGTTCTGCCAGAAAACTGATGTCTCTAATGTGTGTTTGGTTCTCACCATCTTCTCTATTCTATCACCAACAGCAGCGACGACATCGATGAGCGTCTGGAGGATTTGGAGTAAGTATCTCACAGTAAAATACTATAGTACTATAATCAGTTACAGACATGTCCGCGTCACGTATCAAACAACAAACCTATGAAAAACAGCATTTTAATCTTTCAAATCAACAGGTGCTACAGAGTGCCAGAGATTTGTAATTTACTTATAAATCTCAACTCTTCCAATACTTATCAGCTGCTGCATGCCCTGCAGGAAGTGGTGTATTCTTTCCAGTCTGACACAGTGCTCTCTGATGCCACCTCTGTCCATGTCACGAACTGCCCAGAGCAGCAGCAAATCCCAATAGAAAACCCTCTCCTGCTCTCCAGACTGGAAAGAATACACCACATCATGCAGGACATACAGCAGCTGATAAGTAATGGAAGACTTAAAGAGGACCTGTCACCCCCCGCGCCGGGGTGACAGGCTCCCCACCCCCAGATAGATCCCCTTATACTTACCTCATGTCGCCGAGTCCCGCTGCCGGAGCCGGTCCCGGGACGGAGATATCCCGGTGAGAAGCCGGCAAGCGCGCTGTGGAGATGAGTCCAGCGTCCATAGAGAATGAATGGAGCCGGACTCATCTCTGCTGCGCGCGCACGGCTCCATTCATTCTCTATGGACGCCGGACCCATCTCCACAGCGCGCGCGCCGGCTTCTCACCGGGATATCTCCATCCCGGGACCGGCTCCGGCAGCGGGACTCGGCGACATGAGGTAAGTATAAGGGGATCTATCTGGGGGTCGGGAGCCTGTCACCCCGACGCGGGGGGTGACAGGTTTCCTTTAAGATTTTTTTCATAGATTACAAATCTCTGACATTTTCTGGCACCAGTTGATTTAAAAGAACTTTTTCTTTTATTTTTTAATGATACATTACTTGCATTGTTTTCTAGCAAACCTTGCAGCATTTTGTTTGAATAAAGTGTTTTTCTTGGTCTGATTTTTATGGTGTTTTCCCCCATAGCAGAGCATGTGATTCATTGGTTTCCCTTTGAGGCTGGGTTTACACATGGCAGTTTTTTTTGGAAAGCTGCTATTGCAGTTTTTAAGCCAAAACCAGAAGTGGATTCAAAGTAATGGGTACAATAAAGGAAGCGCTTATATGTCTCCGACCTGCCGGATCCACTCCTGGCTTTGGCTCAAAAATTCCAGTGGCAGATTTCCAAATAAACTACCTTGTGTGAAACCAACCTCAATCACATGAACTGTAAAGTAAAAAAACAAAACATTTTTTTTCTTTACAACGAATATCATTGCATATCAACAATCAAAAATAAATATACAAAAATATAAATACCATCCATCCATTTGAAGACCTCCCTCATCCCCCCCCACACGTTTCCATATTTGTCCCCTCAAAAAGTCTATAAGTGCGTGTGACTCAATTGTAAAAATAGAAGTATCCTTTGTGCTTTCGAAGGCGCTTTTTATCTGAAAATCCCAGAATGTGTGTCCATCGTGCACTCCATATCTCGCCTGCATTGCTGAAAAGCCAATCAAAGTGCCTCGATGAGTTATGTGACTTAAGTGCCTAACTCCTTTGTTAATCCAAAATTGTCAATCTATTATCTTTGTAAATTCGTGACATTTTGTATTCCCCCAGATTGGCCTAAACTCTAAACTGTTTTTAATCTTACATAGGCGTTTGACCACTTTCCATGGTCTAGTGTACAATTTAACATAAGAAAAGAAACCTAAATTATCCCCCTTCAACTGCTCTCCTTCTAAACTTTCCAAGATATTTCCATTTGGGACAGCTTCTTGGAGGATATATCTGACTGTAGGGGAGAGGACGCCCCGCATCAAGTCCTGTAACTTCATTGCTAGAAAATATAGCCGAAAGTCTGGCATGCTCAGCCCATCTTCCCCCTCTCTCTGTACCAATAGCTGATATTTAATCCCCACTTTTCTCCTCCCCCATATCAGACTATTAATAAGAGCAAGTAGCCTTCTAAACCACCGATCCTGGATCCAGATTGGAGCCTCAATCTCAATCACATGAACTGTAAAGTAAAAAACTAAAACCTTAACAAAACACACAACACATATGTAAAGAATAGACGCCATACCTAGAGCACACACCAAGGTTCCAAAGTGACAAAAAACACCAAGTAGACAAAATCATTGATTGTGGTGACTTTCACATCTCATCCCAAATACCCAGTACAGCGCATTTATAGTCAGATCATCTGGTCTAATAAATCTGGGCCAGTGGATTTCCAATGTACATGTTTCTATAAAACCTCCCCCAACATGCAGCACTTGGAGGACAGACTAATATCCCGTGCAATAATTTTTTTTATTATTATGTAATAGGTGGAAAATGGCCGTGATGGACGCCCCGTGGATTTTCAGGTAATTACACTTCATTAAAACAGCAGAAAAAAATCAAATAAATAATTTTTACAATAGTTTTCTCCCCAGCTTGTTTACATCTCTGCCCGTGCCATAGACTCCATTCTATGGTCGGGTGGATTCCGCAGTCCACACGAACAATTGACTTGTCAATTCTTCGAGCGGATGGCGGAATCTGACCGACCATAGAACGGAGTCTATGGCACGGGTGGAGATGTGTTCCAGCGGCTGTGGCGTAATCCGAAGCGGGTTACTAGTAAGTAATTGAAGAGGAAAGTTTTCTGCTTAAAATTCATCTATTCACCTCTGGCAGAATAGGAACAGAATTCAAGCAGAATTCAAACCCCATTGAATTCTATAGGATTCCCCTGGAGGAATCGGCCCAAAAAATTGACATGTCAATTCTTTGTCGGATCCGTGGCAGAAAATTCTGATTGAAAATTCTGCTGTGTGAATAACAGAGCGGAAATCCCGTTGAACACAATAGAACATTGCTCTATTCATATTTTATGGAAAGAATTTCAAGCGGAAATTTAGGGTGTGTTCACATTATGGAATCTGTACGGATAACCTGCCATGGAATACACTGCTCGCATCTCCTCCTGTTCCATTGAATCCATACTATGGTCTGGGGATTCCGCCATCCGCATTAAGAATTGACATGTCAATTCTTTGGGCAGATGTCGGAATCCGCCCGATTATAGATGGAGTCTATGGGACAGGTGGAGAGGCACACGGGCGCATCCTGCTTCAAATTCCTGGCCTATTCCTCAATGTGCAGATCCCCTTAAGGGGAAAACTGGCAGTGATGACAAGGGGTTAGTAAATATCCTGATGGATTTCATGTTCTTATTGAGAGGTCACAATAAATAACATTTTCTGAAAGTTTCAAATGGGACCAAGTAACAATCATCCTAACCAACCCGATGTTCTCTGTTACAGAGACGACAAGTACCCGCTCTACAGTTGGGTCCCGAGCCTGGAGACCATCGTGTAAGTATGAAGAAGCAGCAGAGATATAATCATCCATCTACATGATATCACAATATGAGTCCATTTATATCTCTGTTCCCCACCAAATACTCACATATGTATATTCACATATCCCCAAAACTATGGGGCAGATTTAACACACGATTTGGTTTCTGATCTATATACAGGGAGACTGACGAAGAAGAGGACGAGGCAGTGGACATCCCCTGGTGAGGGCTCAAAGAATCATATTTTCTATTTATTTTAACTGCATCTTCCCCTATAGACTCCGATCATCGTGAAGATGTCTGTAAATATCATTATTGTCTTTTATTAAAGGGGTACTCCGGCGCGGGGGTATTTTTCAGATTCAGGCCGGGGAGGGGGTGGTTATGGATGGCGGAGGTCACTTACCTCCCCGATTCCAGCGCCAGGTCCCGGATCGCGCCGCCCTGTACACTTATTCCGCAGCCACTCCATGGTGTGAGCTGCCACATGAGACGTGACGTCTCCAATCAGCTTACCCATTCATCGTCTGTAGCGGAGTTCCGCCTCGGCCGCTGAATGGGTAAGCTGCTTGGAGACGTCACGTCTCATGTGGCAGCTCACACCATTGAGCGGCCGCGGAACGAGTGTACAGGGCGGCGCGATCCGGGACCTGGCGCTGGAATCGGGGAGGTAAGTGACCTCCGCCATCCATAACCACCCCCTCCCCGGCCGTATCTGAAAAATACCCCCGGGCCGGAGTACCCCTTTAATGACGTTCTGCTAGAAAACTGTTGTCTCTAATGTGTGTCTGGTTTTCACTATCTTCTCTGTTCTATCACTAACAGGAGCGACATCGAGGACACCGAGGAGGACACAGAGGATTGGGAGTAAGTATCTCATAGTCTCGTCTTAAACGACAAGCCTATGAAAATTACAGTGTTAGGAGTTTTTTTTTAAGGGGTAATTCAGCAAAAAATTCTTTCAAATCAGCTGGAGCCAGAAAGTGCCAAAGATTTGTAATTCACTTCTGTTAAAAACATTTCCAGTACTTCTCAGCAGCTGTAGGTTCTGCAGGAAATGGTGTATTCTTTCCAGCCTGTTGCTTTCTGACATCTAAGTCTGGGAAAGGAACTGCCCAGAGCAGTAGCAAATCCCCATAGAAAACCTCTCCTGCTTTCCAGAATAGAAAGAATACAACTTCCTGCAGGACATACAGCAGCTGAGAAGTAATGGAGGGCTTGAGATTCTTTAATGGAAGTAAATTACAAATCTCTGGCACTTTCTGGCACCAGCTGGTTTGAAAGAAAAACTTTTTTGCTAAACTACCCCTTTAATTTTACATTAGTTGTATTTTTTCTCGCAAAATTTGTTGCATTTTATTTAAATGTAAAACTAAAAATGTAAAACTTGTGTGACCCTATAATTCCTCCCCTATAGACACCAATCATTGCCAGGATGTCTCTAATGTGTGTCTGGTTTTCACTATCTTCTCTATTCTATCACTAACAGGAGCGTCATCGACGACATCGCGGAGGATTCGGACGATTGGGAGTAAGTATCTAAGTCTCGTCTTAAAAATTAGTGTAAGGAGATTTTTTATTTTTATTTTTTTAAAGGGGTAATTCAGCAAAAAAATTCTTTCAAATCAACTGTTGCCAGAAAGTGCCAGAGATTTGTAATTTACTTCTATTAAAAATACTTATACTTATACTTATACAAATACTTATCAGCTGCTGTATGTCCTGCCGAAAGTGGTGTATTCTTTACAGTCTGCCACAGTTGCTCCCTGCTCCCACCTCTGTCTGCGACAGGAACTGCCCAGAGCAATAACAAATCCCCAAATAAAACCTCTCCTGCTGTCCAGACTGGAAAGAATACCACATCCTGCAGGACATTCAGCAGCTGAGAAGTAATGGAGGACTTGGGATTTTTTAATGGAAGTAAATTACAAATCTCTGGCACTTTTCTGGCACCAGCTGGTTTGAAAGAAAAAAAAAATGTTTACTGAACTATTCTTTTCTTATTGGTGAAATTCTGCCAGAAAACTGATGTCTCTAATGTGTGTTTGGTTCTCACCATCTTCTCTATTCTATCACCAACAGCAGCGACGACATCGATGAGCGTCTGGAGGATTTGGAGTAAGTATCTCACAGTAACATACAGTATATTATAGTAATATAATCAGTCACAGACATGTCCGCAGGGGATCACGTGTTAAAAAACAAACCTATGATGATCAGCATTTTAATCTTTCAAATCAACAGGTGCTACAGAGTGCCAGAGATTTGTAATTTACTTAAAAATCTCAACTCTTCCAGTATTTATCAGCTGCTGTATGTCCTGCAGGAAGTGGTGTATTCTTTCCAGTCTGACACAGTGCCCTCTGCTGCCACCTCTGTCCATGTCAGGAATTGCCCAGAGCAGCAGCAAATCCCCATAGAAAACCCTCTCCTGCTCTCCAGACTGGAAAGAATACACCACATCATGCAGGACATACAGCAGCTGATAAGTAATGGCAGACTTGAGATTTTTTCATAGATTACAAATCTCTGGCATTTTCTGGCACCAGTTGATTTGATTTTTTTTTCCCTTTTTTAATGTTACTTGTTCTAGCAAACCATGTGTAACCGGTTGCTTTTGATAATAGTCGCAGAAGGCTATAACCACACAGATTTATAGAAAAAAGAAGAGATTTATTACAGAAAACAATACTTAGCTGCAGTTACAGATGGTACAGATGCATGGTTGTTCCTTCCACAATGAAACGGGGAGCCCCATTGTATATTATGGACTAATATACACCAATTTCGCGCGATGACAGGGTGCTGGGCACCTTCCATCCATGGTCCCAGCTGAGGCTGACTAGAAGCTACATACCCCCAATCTTTATAGTAATTTGGGTGGGGGGTGATGTGCTTCCAGAAATGTCTATGTAGACCACTGATGACCATGAATGGAAGTTTCCCAGGCCCTGTACATGTTTACCAAGCAAAATGTGGTTGTACAATTACAGCTACATGCATTTTGGCAATAACAACAACTGTGTCCTCCAATGTTGACATCTACCTATTCCCATGCACTTAGCTAAATACAAACCAATCCCACTTACACAGCCAGCTAAGATAGATAGCTGGATAGATAGAAGATAGATAGATACAAATAAGACATGAAAACACTACATTCCTTCCTATCACATGAATAAGACACTTTAATATTCTGAAATAAACCCATACGGTTACACCTTGCAGAATTTTGTTTGAATAAAGTGTTTTTCTATGTGTCTGATTTTTGTGGTGTTTTTCCCCATAGCAGAGCATGTGATTCATTGGTTTCTCTTTGAGGCTGGGTTTACACATGGCAGTTTTCTTTGGAAAGCTGCCATTGCGGTTTTTGATCCAACACCAGAAGTGGATTTAAAGTAATGGGTACAATAAAGGAAGCGCTTATATGTCTCCGACCTGCCGGATCCACTCCTGGCTTTGGCTCAAAAATTACAGTGGTAGATTTCCAAAAAAACTGTCTTGTGTGAAACCAACCTCAATCACATGAACTGTAAAGTAAAAAAAACAAAAAAATTAACAAAACACACAACACATATGTAAAGAATAGACGCCATACCTAGAGCACACACCAAGGTCCCAAAGTGACAAAAAACACCATCCGGTGATGCTCTTATTACACTGAGCGGAATCTGCCGAATCAGGACCATTCAGTGGATTATTGCTCCGTGTAATAAAGAGCGATCGTGTCTTTTGGTCCTGATCTAAAATCATCAGTCGCCGACTGCACATCTCTACATGTAATAGTGATGTGCGGCTGACGGCTGATGACTATATATAATAAAGTATATACATACCTACCACACTCCCAGGTGCTTCTGCCTGCTCCTCGGTATCATCCTGTTAGCAGCAGCCAGTAATGATGCGTTTACACAGGCAGATTTATCTGACAGATTTTGGAAGCCAAAGCCAGAAACAGACCATAAACAGGGAACGGGTCATAAAGGAAAGACAGATTTCTCCTCTTTTCAAATCCATACCTGGCTTTGGCTTCCAAAATCTGTCAGATAAATCTGCCTGTGTAAACGCACCATAAGATACCGGGACTGGGTAGAAGCATTGGAGAACGTGGCAGGTATGTATATACTTTACATATTATTTTACACTAAAGGCAAGGGCTGCACGGACATCGATAACAATATATATATATATATATATATATATATATATATATATACACAGCCCTTGCTGCACGATTATCGAGCTGTGTAATAGGCTCAGTAAATCTAGCAGATTGGTGCTCATTTACATTGTCAATCAGGCCGTATAACATGGTGCTTTGCCTGAACTAAGGGCCCTATTCCAAGGGCCGAGCAGGGCACGATCAACGATGTAAATGAGCGCGTTTACTGGGCCTATTCCACAGCCCAATGATCGTTGAGCGAGGGCTGCAGGGACATGGTTACCGATGTCCTTGCAGCCCTTGCACCATACATTACCTGGTAGGACTTCTCCGCTCCGTCTTCCTCCCCGGGTCCTGCGCGCTCTAGCTTCAGAATGGTCTATCAGCTGACAGGCCACTCGGCGGTCCCGGCCTGTAATTGGCTGAGCGCTCTCACAGCTGACAGGCCATTCTGAAGCTGGAGCGCGCAGGACTCGGGGAGGAAGACGGAGTGGAGAAGTCCTGCCAGGTAATGTATGCTGTGCTTCTCAAATCATCGGTCGTTCGCGGCGCACCGCTATTCCACCGTAGCGATGCGCGGTGGGAGACCGTTGATTTTAGGTCTGGCCCTAAATAAACGATCAGCCGATGACACGATCATCGGCTAATCGTTTTCTCTATTCCACCGAGCGATAATCGGCCGAATCGGGCCCTAAGTCTCCTCTATCATCATGACTGACGGCCAAGCCAAAACAATCAGTCAAGTTGATAGGGGAAAGGCTGGGGGGGGGGGGCTAGGATTGGAGCGAGGGGAGCAGTGGCACCTTACAGGTTAAGCCACACAGGAGGGATCTGATGCCTAGCAACACCCCCTTGGGTATTTAAAAAAATGTCCATTGGTTTAATATAAAAAAGTAAGAAGACTTTTTTTTAAGGTGAACTCACATATTGTACTTTATACATAGTTTGACCAAGATTTTGTGCCTTTTTTGGTCTAATAAATCTGGGCCAGTGGATTTCCAATGTACATGTTTCTATAAAACCTCCCCCAACATGCAGCACTTGGAGGACAGACTAATATTCCCTTTATAATATGCAAATTATTTTTTTATTATTATGTAATAGGTGGAAGATGGCTGTGATGGACGCCCCGTGGATTTTCAGGTAATAACACTACATTAAAACAGCAAAAAAATCAAATAAATCATTTTTACAATAGTTTTCGCCCCGCTCGCACACATCTCTGCCCGTGCCATAGACTCCATTCTATGGTCGGGCGGATTCCGCCGTCCACCCAAAGAATTGACTTGTCAATTCTTCGGGTGGATGGCGGAATCTGACCGACCACAGAACAGAGTCTATGGCACGGGTGGAGATGCGTTCCAACGCGAGTGGCCTAATCCGAGGCGGGTTACTAGCGAGGAATTGAAGAGGAAAATTGTCTGCTTGAAATTCATCTATTCAGCTCTGGCAGAATAGGAGCAGAATTTGAGCAGAATTCAAGTGGAATTCCAGAAGAATTCAAACCCCATTGACTTCTATAGGATTCTCCTGGTGGAATCGGCTTAAAAAATTGCTATGTCAATTCTTTGCCTGAAGGTGGATCCACGGCAGAAAATTCTGCTTGAAAATTCTGCTGTGTGAACAACAGAGCGGAAATCCCGATGAACACAATAGAACATTGCTCTATTCATATTTTATAGGAAGAATTTCAAGCGGAAATTTAGGGTGTGTTCACATTATGGAATCCGCACAGAT
Organism: Dendropsophus ebraccatus; assembly: GCF_027789765.1. NCBI lineage: Eukaryota > Metazoa > Chordata > Amphibia > Anura > Hylidae > Dendropsophus > Dendropsophus ebraccatus. The sequence goes on from NC_091466.1 coordinate 46,461,426, forward strand.
AACCTGCCACAGATTCCACTGCTCGCATCTCCTCCTGTTCCATTGACTCCATTCTATGGTTGGGGGGATTCTGACATCCGCCCAAAGAATTGACATGTCAATTCTTTAAGCAGATGGCGGAATTTGCCCGACCATAGAATGGAGTCTAAGGGACAGGTGGAGAGGCGGAATCAACTGGAGATTATCCGCACGGATTCTGTAGTGTGAACGCACCGTAAGAGCGGATACCGCTTCAAATTCCTGGCCTATTTCTCAATGTGCACATCCCCTTAAGGGGAAAACTGGCAGTGACGACAAGGAGTTAATACATATCAGTGATGGAATTCATGTCATATCGGGAGGCCGCAATAAATAACATTTTCTGAAAGTTTCAAATGGGACCAAGTAACAATCATCCTAACCAACCCGATGTTCTCTGTTACAGAGACGACAAGTACCCGCTCTACAGTTGGGTCCCGAGCCTGGAGACCATCGTGTAAGTATGAAGAAGCAGCAGAGGTATAATCATCCATCTACATGATATCACAATATGAGTCCATTTATATCTGTGTTCCCCGCCCAAAACTCACATCTGTATATTCACATATCCCCAAAACTATGGGGCAGATTTAACACACGAGCTGGTTTCTGATCTATATACAGTGAGACTGACGAAGACGAGGAAGATAACGCGGCTGCGGACATCCCCTGGTGAGGGCTCAAACCTTATAGTATTGTGAATACATGCTTATTTTTTAACCATCTTGTATAGAGAGAGGAGTGTGGGGAGGACAGGATAGGGGGCGCTCTAGTTAGACATAGAATCATATTTTTTTATTTATTTTAACTGCATCTTCCCCTATAGACTCTGATCATCGTGAAGATGTCTCTAAATATCATTATTGTCGTTCTGCCAGAAAACTGTTGTCTCTAATGTGTCTGGTTTTCACTATCTTCTCTATTCTATCACTAACAGGAGCGAGGACGACACAGAGGAGGATTCGGAGGATTGGGAGTAAGTATCTCATAGTCTCGTCTTAAAAAACAAGCCTATGAAAATTACAGTGTTAGGAGTTTTTTTAAAGGGCTAATTCAGCAAAAAAATTCTTTCAAATCAGCTGAAGCCAGAAAGTGCCAAAGATTTGTAATTCACTTCTATTAAAAAAATTTCCTTCTCAGCAGCTGTAGGTTCTGCAGGAAATGGTGTATTCTTTCCAGTCTGTTGCTCTCTGACATCTAAGTCTGGGACAGGAACTGCCCAGAGCGGTAGCAAATCCCCATAGAAAACCTCTCCTGCTTTCCACAATAGAAAGACTACCACTTCCTGCAGGACATAAGAGAAACAGATTGCTGAACTCAGGGAGACCAGCCAAATGACAACACTGCCGGCTGCTAGTGAAAGTGCTCATTGCAGTGAAGTCCTAGGTGCATTGCCCCCTGGGAAACATCAATATGAAAAAGAAGAGCCTGTGGAGCCTCAATGAAGAGTCTCAAAACACAGGACTAGCCAGATATCCCTCCGGGAAGGACCCAGCCAAGGGGCAGCTCCTGTTAGGAAACCACCAAAACCACCATATTAAGTGGGCCTATAAATCAATGTAATGACAAGGGATAAACCAAGGCTAGGTAACCATCCACAGATAGCTGTTTGGGGTGTTGCCCCTCATCAATGTGGAGCAGGATTGCTGTACGTCCTACAGGACATACAGCAACTGAGAAGTAATGGAGGACTTGAGATTCTTTAATGGAAGTAAATTATAAATCTCTGGAACTTTCTGGCACCAGCTGGTTAGAAAGAAAAAAACTTTTTTGCTGAACTATCCCTTTAATTTTACATTAGTTGTATTTTTTCTAGCAAACTTTGTAGCCTTTTGTTTAAATGTAAAACTAAAAATGTAAAACTTGTGTGACCCTATAATTCCTCCCCTATAGACACCGATCACAGCGCGGATGCAGTTCTGCCAGAAAAATGATGCCTGTAATGTGTGTCTGGTTTTCACTATCTTCTTTATTTTATCACTAACAGCAGCGAGGAAGACACCGATGATGAAGATGAGGACGATTGGGAGTAAGTATCTCATAGTAAACAAGTGTTTGAATCTTTCTTGGGTAGTTCAGGAAAAAAACAAACTTTTAAATCAACTGGTGCCAAGGAGTGCGAGAGATTTGTAATTTACTTCTAATAAAAAAAAAATCTCAACTCTTCCAGTACTTATCAGCTGCTGTATGTCCTGCAGGAAATGGTGTGTTCTTTCCAGTCTGGCATAGTGCTCTCTGATGCCATCTCTGTCCATGTCAGGAACTGTCCAGAGCAGTAGCCAATCCCCATAGAAAACCCCCTCCTGCTCTCCAGGCTCGAAAGAATACACCACTTCATGCAGGACATACAGCAGCTGATCAGTAATGGATTTTTTCATAAAATATAAATGTCTGGCATTTTCTGGCACCAGTTGATTTGAAAGAATTTTTTTTGCTAAACTACCCCTTTAATTTTACATTACTTGTATTGTTTTCTAGTAAACCTTACAGCATTTCGGTTAAATGATGTGTATTTCTTGTGTCTGATTTTGTGGTGTTTCCCCATAGCAGAGCATGTGATTCACTGGTTTCTTTTTAACGCTGGAATTACACATGCCAGCTTTTTTTGGAAAGCTGCCATTGCAGTTTTTAAGCCAAAACCAGAAATGGATTCAAAGTAATGGGTACAATAAAGGAAGCGCTTATATATCTCCTACCTGCCGGATCCACTCCTGGCTTTGGCTCAAAAATTACAGTGGAAGATTTCCAAAAAAAATGTCTTGTGTGAAACCAACCTCAATCACATGAACTGTAAAGTAAAAACCAAAAACTTTCACAAAACACACAACACATATGTAAAGAAAAGACGCCATACCTAGAGCACACACCAAGGTTCCAAAGTGACGAAAAACACCAAGTAGACAAAAGCATTGATGGCGGTGACTTTCACATCTCATCCGGCTCCAGCATTTTTCTGCAAATAAGAAAAGGGACGTTTTTGAGTAACAGTAACAGCCTTGTAGACATACACACGGTGATATTCCCAGGCACTCATTTACAATTTGTCTCAACTAAATCTCCTCTATCATCATGACTGACGGCCAAGCCAAAACAATCAGTCACGTTCATAGGGGAAAGGCTGTGGGGGGGGCTAGGAGAGAGGGAAGCAGTGGCACCTTACAGGTTAAGCCACACCTTTAAGACACTTACAGGTACACAGGAGGGATCTGAGGCCTAGTAATATCCCATTGGGTATTTTAAATAATGTCCATTGGTTTAACCTCTTAAGGACATAGGACGTATGCGTACGTCATATGTCCTCACTTGCACTTCAAAGCTTTGAAGTGCCGCGATCCCGGGTGCCGCGAGTAGCCCGGGACCGCTGCTATTAGCGGGCACGGTCTGATCGCCGTGCCCGCTAATTAGCTAATCGGAGGCAGCTGTCAAAGTTGACAGCTGCCTCCGATTACCGGAGGCAACGTTTCCCTGGGGTCTAGTGGGGGAGATCCCTCCTCCGGGACCTTGTCCCGGAGGAGCGATCTCCGTTACTGATGCCGGCCGGGGACGCGTCCAAGATGGCGCCGTCCTCGGCTCGGCACTCGTTCGTTTTCGGCTGCAGCAGCCGAAAGCAAACGAGTGCCGATCTCATGGATCTCTGCAGCATATCTATGCTGCAGAGATCTCAATGAGAGATCCAAGTGTATATACTAGAAGTCCCCCAGGGGGGCTTCTAGTATATGTGTAAAAAAAAAAAAAAAAGTGTTGTTAATAGTAAAAAGCCCCCTCCCCTAATAAAGGTCTGAATCACCCCCCTTTTCCCAGGTTTTAAATAAAAGTAAACAAATAAATAAATAAATAAACATGTTTGCTATCGCCGCGTGCGTAATCGCCCGAACTATTAATTAATCACATTCCTGATCTCGTACGGTAAACGGCGTCAGCGCAAAAAAATCCCAAAGTGCAAAATTGCGCATTTTTGGTCGCGTCAAATCCAGAAAAAATTTAATATAAAGCGATCAAAAAGTCGTATATGCGCAATCAAGGTACCGATAGAAAGATCACATCATGGCGCAAAAAATGACACCTCGCACAGCCCCATAGACCAAAGGATAAAAGCGCTATAAGCCTGGGAATGGAGCGATTTTAAGGCATGTATATTGGTTAACAACGGTTTGAATTTTTTACAGGCCATCAGATACAATATAAGTTATACATGTTATATATCGTTTTAATCGTAACGACTTGAGGAACATGCATAACAAGTCAGTTTTACCACAGGGCGAATGGCGTAAAAACACATTTCCCCCAAATAAAAGAAATGCGTTTATTTTTTCAATTTCACCACACTTTGAATTTTTTTCTGGTTTCGCAGTGTACTTTATGCAAAAATTCAGCCTGTAATTGCAAAGTACAATTAGTGGCGCAAAAAATAAGGGGTCATGTGGGTTTCTAGGTGGAAAAATGCAAGTGCTATGACCTTTTAAACACAAGGAGGAAAAACCGAAAACGTAAAAACGAAAATCGGCCATGTCCTTAAAGGGTTAATATAAAAAAGTAAGAAGACTTTTTTTTTAAGGTGAACTCACATAATGTACATTAAACATAGTTTGACCAAGATTTTGTGCAAAATTTTCACAAAAATATTCCAACCCAAATGCCCAGTGCTAACAGCACATTTATAGTCAGATCATCTGGTCTAATAAATCTGGGCCAGTGGATTTCCAATGTACATGTTTCTATAAAACCTCCCCCAACATGCAGCACTTGGAGGACTGACATCCCCTTTATAATATGCAATTTTTTTTATCATGTAATAGGTGGAAGATGGACGTGATGGAGGCGCCGTGGATATTCAGGTAATTACACTACATGAAAACAGTAATAAAGTCAAATAAATCATTTTTACAGTATTTTTTTTTTTTTTACTTGTTATTTTACTTGCTTCACCCCATAAAAGCATAGAATAAACAGTGATCATATGTGGCCCAAAATGACATGTCAATTCTTCCGGCGGATGGTGGAATCCACCCGACCATAGAATGGAGTCTATGGCACAAACGGTGATGGGGGACGAGCTGCGGAATATGTGGTGGGATATGCGCATGGGTTCCGTAGTGTGAACGCACCTTAAGGCCATGGGCCGCAGATGAACTTTCGGGCCGCAGTGTTCTGATGCGGGCACATCAGCGCGTGCCCACATCAGAACTTCTCACAGCACACAATGAAGCAAGCGGGCGAAGGGGAGGGATCGGTGCGAGGGGGGCGATCGGGCATGCGGGCCGCCGGCCAGCGGGGGGTTAAAGGGGCCGGGTCCGGTACGTGTTAAACTATCCTTAAGGGGACAACTGGCAGTGATCCCAAATAAATATCATTGATGGAATTAATGTTATATAGAGAGGCGGCAATAAATAGCATTTTCTGAAAGTTTCAAATGGGACCAAGTAACAATCATCCTAACCAACCCTATGTTCTCTATTACAGAGACGACAAGTACCCACTGCACGGTTGGATCCCGAGCCTGGAGACCATCGTGTAAGTATGAAGAACCAGCAGAGATATAATCATCCATCTACATGATATCACAATATGATTCCATTTATATCTCTGTTCCCCACCAAATACTCACATCTGTATATTCACATATCCCCAAAACTATGGGGCAGATTTATATATGTGCACCCCTGAGTACATTGAGAAAGAGGCACAAAAAGCTGTGGCCTCCATCTGCTACTAATTTATCATGGTTTATGCCGAAAAACAGGGAAAAACCAGGGCAGAAACCTACACCTGCTGCGGAGCACTTGTAGATTTCTGCAGCTGCCTTGTGGTAGGTACAGGTCCTGCTGGATTTACACTGGTCCTAATAAATGTCTATATATATTTATACACACAAGCTGGTTTATGTTCTATATACAGTGAGACTGACGAAGAGGAGGAGGCGGACGAGGCAGAGGACAATTCCAGGTGAGGACTCAAAGCTCATTGCATTGTGAATACATATTTATTTTTTTTACCATCCTGTATAGAGTGAGGAGCGGCAGGAAGACAGGATGTGTGTGTATGTATATATATATATATATATATATATATATATATATATAAAAATACACAAGCTGGTGAATGTTCTCTACACAGTGAAATCGACGACGACGAGGAAGAGGACGAGGCTGCAGACCCCCCCAGGTGAGGGCTCAAAGCTTATAGTATTGTGAATACACGTTTATTTTTTTCCCATCCTGTATAGAGAGAGGAGCAGTGGGAGGGCCGGATAGGGGGCGCTCTAGTTAGACATAGAATCATATTTTTCTATTTATTTTAACAGCATTTATTCACATTACAAACTGCTGACACTGGGACTTAGTTGTTAAGGTCCCCCTACACTTTATACTTTCGCTGGCTGTACCTGCAATATACAGTACTATATGGTTATTGTATAGAGCAGTGTACAGCTCACTACATTACTATTGCAATCACTTTCTTTACAATAAACTCTATAATCTGTAATATAACAATACATTTATATATGAGATGGTTTACATTCTATACACAGAGAAGAAGAGGAGGACGACGAGGACCAAGGGACGACCATGGAGATCCCCAGGTAATGAAACAAAACTTATAACATTGTGAATGCAAGGAATTGTTATTTACAATCCTGTATATAGAGAGAGGACGGGGGCGCTCTATTTAGAGGTGGGATCTAATTTCTATTGTGGGTAATAGTGAATAGTATATTACTGCAGGTGTGAGTAGAGCTGGTAAAAGAGCATTGTTTCTATATAATGTGCTCAGAAGTTCTGGTTTCCTTACACTAACCATTGATTTCCCTCCATTTCTTGGTCATTTCTCCTCGGCAGAAGCAGCAGCAGGAGGAGATCCATCTTATCCAGGTAAATATAAGGGATGATACACTTACATGATAACACACCTCTATTGCTGCACTGTATATCCTCATGTCATCACTATATATTATATTATCAGTCACATATAATAACCACGAAAGGCCTCATGTACATAATACAGACATACAAGTGACATGGTGCCGCCTGTATCACACCCACTAGGATAGCACTGAGTCCCCTCTCTCCAGTATAATGTCTATTCCCCATCACTGCTGACGGGTCTGATCTCAGGAAAGTCATGCTGGTTTTTCTCTTTCCCTTATAGACTGCGGGCGCTGTTCTGCTGCTGCTGCGCCACCAAGGAGGAGTAAAGGTGAGTACCCAAAATCCCTTCACACCTCAGATCACTTTTATTCTGACTGTATATTCATATGGAGCCTATATATGTAACCTGTCATTATTAACACATTGCTTGTTATATATCCTATCTAGATAACACCGCGCCGCCAGTGTGAGGAGAAGACACCCGACCATCTGGAGCTGTCTGGAGGAGGAGGCGTCCGGAACATCAAGTGGTAAATGGGATGCCAATAACATCCGGAGGACACATTTACCACACATGGGGGAGGAGGAGCCCCCCTTTTACCATCAGAGATAGGAGGAATAGACACTCACAACACCTAGAGGGGTCTGGAGGAGGTGCCCTTAAAGGGGTTATCTTGGTAACTAAAAAGGCGTTTCCTTCCTCGCCGGCGTCTCACTTCTAGTTTGGTCTCCTCTCACACCATCATCTTCTTATCTGGCAAAACGGAGGCGGCCTGAGACAGTGGGCCAGGTACTTTGTTGTGATTGTTGCATGTGGGTGAAACTAGTGGCGGTCAATGTACAAACAATGTTGCCGATGTCATCACAACATTGTGCATACATTGACCACTGCTGGCGGCGAGTTTCACCCACATATGGTGATCACACCATAGTACCTGATCTACTGTCTCAGACCTTTGCCAGCTCAGAAGATGTTGGAATGAGATGAGTCCGAACTAGAAATGAGATGCTGGTAATGGTGGAAATATCTTTTCAGCTCCCCAGATAACCCCTTTTAACATCAAGTGGTAAATGGGGCGCCCATACCATCCGGAGGATATATTTACCACACATGGGGGAGGAGGAGCCCCCTTTTACCATCAGAGACAGGAGGAGTAGACACTCACAACACCTAGAGGGGTCTGGAGGAGGTGCCCTTAAAGGGGTTATCTTGGTAACTAAAAAGGCGTTTCTTTCCTCGCCGGCGTCTCACTTTTCGTTTGGTCTCCTCTCGCACCATCATCTTCTTATCTGGCAAAACGGAGGCGGCCTGAGACAGTGGGGCAGGTACTTTGTTGTGATTGTTGCATGTGGGTGAAACTAGTGGCGGCCAATATACAAACAATGTTGCCAATGTCATCACAACATTGTGCGTACATTGACCACTGCTGGCGGCGAGTTTCACCCACATGTGGTGATCATACCATAGTACCTGATCTACTGTCTCAGACCTTTGCCAGGTCAAAAGATGTTGGGATGAGATGAGTCCGAACTGGAAGTGAGATGCTGGTAATGGTGGAAATATCTTTTCAGCTCCCCAGATAACCCCTTTTAACATCTAGAGGCAAATTAGGGGCCCGTAACATCAGGAGGATTTATTTGCCTCATATGGGGGAAGGAGGAGCCCCCTTTTACCATCAAACATAGGAGGACTAGACTCTAAGAACACCTAGAGGGGTCTGGAGGAGGCGCCCTTAGATAAGTTAACTAGGGAGCTAGAAGGCATTATCTTTCCTTTTGTCTCTCATCTGGTTTTGGTATCTTCTCATTCTACACTATCTGACTTGGCATAAAGGCAGCGGGCTGAGACAGTGGGGCAGGTACTGGGCTGTGATTGTCACATGCGGGTGAAACCAGTGGTAGCCAATGTACACACGATATTCCATCATTGTGCATATATTGGCCACTACCGGCGGGACTGGTTTCACCCACATGTGGTGATCACACCATAGTACCTGATCTCCCACCTCAGCCGCCACCTCTATGCCAGGTCAGAAGTTGTCAGGATGAGATGTCACCAAACTGGAAGTGAGATGCCGGTGAGAGAGGAAAAGAAATGCCTGTTCAGCTCCCCAGATAACCACTGTAACACCTAGAGGCAAATGAGGCGCCATTAACCTCATTGGGGTTCATTTGCCTCAAATGGGGAGGAGGAGGCCCCCTATAACATCAGAAAAAGGGGGAGAAGACTCCTTTAACCCCCTCCCGCCCGTAAATTCACGTCTGCTGGCATCAGAAACCACCACCACCTCCTGATGACCCTCTACACCCCAGGAGCAGCCGGTAAGTATTTCCCATCTGGCACCCGGAGAGCTCAGGAATAATAGCTGCTTGTTGTAGCCCTGGGGCCATTGACACCAGTGATCTTACCACAGCGCTATTATCTCTGAACTCTCCGCTACAGGCCTGGTAAGTATCGCACCTCACAGACACATGACGACTACACACACACATATATATATATATATACACATAAACATGCACTACACATAGATAGCGGCTGTGATCCTGGGACTTGCTCTGATCGCCACATTTGGGGTCGGGAAGGAATTTTTCCCCTTGAGGACAATTGACTCTTCCCTCTTAGGGGTTTTTGCCTTCCTCAGGATCATCTCAGCCTCACAGCCCCCACAGTCATACATGTAAAATTACTCTCCCTATAACTTGAAATAAAATATCTTTTTTTTGCCCCTTTACATCTTTGTGTCTGTGTCTTTACTTCCAGGTAGTGTCCGGATCATTCCGCACATGGCGATACCAAGTCTCGCTATTTTTAGTTACATTTTTATTTGAAAAATGGGAAAAAGGGGGTGAGTTAAATTTTCATCAAGTGGGCAGTTTTCTTATATTTTTATTTAACATTTTTAAAGGTTTCCTATTATTTGGACAAACTTCTGATATGTCATAGTGACACGCTAGAAGATTGTGTGGGTGGGGAAAAGGTGCTGAGACCCTTACTGATTGCTAGAATGAAGGGGCAGAAGTGCAGTAGGTTAATCCCCCCTCATAAGTAGATGCCCCCGGTAGTTAGGCAATTTCCCCATTAGGTGTGTGTGTGTGTGTGTGGGGGGGGGGGGGGTTACCCCCTATTGCAGTACACAACGCATGTCACTGTACTCTTGCTCTACTTGATGACAGTCTTTGATACTTAAACATGTGGTCTACACTATGGTCATAAGAAGGAAAAAACACAGTGGACCATGGAAGCACCAAGTCACATGATCAGGCACAGGTGACAAGTATCCATTACCGCTACACAAAGAACAATACAGCCAATAATACCGCCATACAGTGGTCAGAATCATTTGTACACAAGTCATCACACTGCCGACTATATGAGAGAGTAAAGCACTGATCAGAGGATCTGGAGGATCGGTCAGCTCTCCTGACATGTCTAGTTTAGGAAAAACTCATATTACGGAAAGCAATTGTGGAGCGTCTCTTGGGAGCACTCTGCATTGTGTCACTCCTTTTATTCCTGCTGGAAATGTATGAATAAATGGTCGACTATTTGCTACCAAAATACATACATTTATTTTAATAAAGTTATCTTAGAAAGTAATGTAACTTTATTAAAGCAATGTATTAGTAATTTAAGGGGGGTATTTTTGAGTCTCCAGAACAATCCTTTATTTGTTTGGCAAAACCAGACTAAAAACCTTAAAGAGGTTATCCATGATTAGTAAAACATGACCTTATTCCTATAGAAACAGCACCACTCCTGTCCTCAGTTTGTTTATGGAATTGCAGCTCAGATTCACTGAAGTGAATGGAACTGAGTTGTAATACCACACACAACCTGAGGAAACGTATGTCGCTATTTTTGGAAGAATGTTTTTCTAATCCTAGATAATTTCTTTAAAGCAAATCTGTCATCCATTGAACACCTACAGAACTAATGACAGTGTTATACACTTTGTACTGCAATGTTAAGGGAAACTATTACTACTGGTGATATCTCTCACACAGGGCGCTGAGGATGAAGTTAAGTTTCTTCCCTTCATCCTTAGCACAATTTCTGTGATATTAGGAGTTAAATCCCTATGTTATAAGTTGTTTTGGTGCACTGGGGGCGGGGCTACAGCTCCAACATGAACTGATCTGCCCCCTGGCCGCTCCACCCCCCCCTAATGAATATCAGCAGAGCGGGCTGGACAGTGCACCAAAACAATTTATTAGCATACGGATTAATCTCCTAATATAACAGAAACGGTGCCGAGGATGACAGCAAGAATCCTACTCATCCTCAGCGCTCCGTGCACTATAGGAACATATAGTTTTTCATAAGGTTTAATAAATCTCCCCCAATATCTTTATTTTCCATCTTCGTATCTTTTGTTTCCTAAAAATATTTTGCAGCACTCCAGTCAAGGAGGGATTAAGTGCAGCAGAAATCTTGTGGGATTATTTGTCAAAGGGAAAATCTGTGCCATTTCCGCACCAATAACCACAGTGGAAATCTAATGTTGGTCTATGTATGAGGTGATACCTTCGGCTCAGCCGTCTCTGTCCCCATCTGATCCTCAGGGGCGTCACGCCCGCTCCTCATCTGCCGGACGTTCTCCAGTTGTTGAGCTTTTTGTCAGTCTCCTCCATAGCTTCATATTCTACCTGTATCCTTCTCCTGCTGCTCCAGGGGATGAGGCCTTCACAGCCTGGCCTGAAAACCAGTCACCAAAGAGGGGAATTTAGCAGAAGAATGACCAAGAAGTTCCCCTATTTAGTAGAGTGTCACGTGTGCGTCCAGCTACCCTCTTCTCAGCAGGATCCAACATCCATTTTTATAGCCACGTTCAGACAATCTGTCCAACACTTGGAGTTTTTCTTGTAGCCACATCCCCTCACCAGAGCAATTACGTTTTGCTCTTGTGAGTTCCCCTAGTGGTTCAGCTTTAATTGTGTGTGGTGGATGGCATGATTGGGAGAACAGGATAGTGTTGGCAGCTATGGGCTTGTGATACGTGTTGGTACTCACTGTCTGTTCGTGTATATTGCCAACTAAAGTTAAGTCTAAAAAGGAAATGCTTTAGGTATTCCACTCCAATGTAAACCTCAAGTGTAAGGGGTTGGCATTAAGATAATCACCAAAGGCAGGTATGGCGATGTAGTGGCCAGTTTTTCTTGTACAGGCAATGAACATGTTGCCCGACCTCCACGTGGCGGAGACAGACGTAATATGCTCCTAAACCGCAAAGCTTTTTGGATTTTTACTTTGGGCACCCGACATCCAAATGGTCTCAACCACTTCTTTGCTAACATTATATATATATTTTGTATATGTGCACACATGTGCAGATGTCTGAGAGGTCCACCACCCAGAGGGGCGTGACCAGGATAATAGGTTTCACGGGAACGGGTAAATAGAATTTCTTTATTATGAACCAACCACCCCAGTTTCGCCCTGGATTTTTCACTGTTGCCCAGAGTACCCCTTTAATTTCAATAGCCAACATACAGCCTGCTGCAGCCATAGCACACACACATACACACATAGCCTGCTGCAGCCATAGAACACATGCACAGCCTGCTGCAGCCATAGCACACACACATACACACATAGCCTGCTGTAGCCATAGCACACACACACACATAACCTGCTGCAGTAATAGCGCACAAACACACAGTGTACACGATTTATGGTTTCTCCTCCTCCTTCTTATTACACTGCTGCTCATATACATTCATCCAGCATCCAGGAAGAGAACAGCACAGATCTCCCCCCAAACAATGGACTCTTCAAGCTCAGAAACAAACTGACAAATAGTGACCGACAACTTTTTCCCGATCACCCTTATCTAATAGGGGCAGTGTCCTATTTGAATGTTGCTCATAAAATATATTGATGATCAAAACTTATAAAATTTATATCAAAACAATTCTCAAAATTTTTAAGATTATTTAAAAGCTGGAGTCGAAGTGGGTAAATTTTTTTACGACTCCGACTCCACCCAAAACTAGCTCCGAGTTTACAGCCCTGGTATAAAGTAGGTCAGACAAACAGTGCAGACAAGGTTCCTGTAACTGCACACTCACCTTAGTTGGTTGTGCACTAAGCACAGCTCTATGTAGAGCTATTATATCCAGGGGAATCAGTACAGCTGGCCAGGATGCACTCTAGTCAGCGACTAGGTGTAACAGGGATGAATAGACCCTGGCTTGGATTACGCCAGATAGCACAATACTTCCTTCGAAATGGCCCTGCAGATGACCGGACTGGCAAGGTCCTGGGATTACTGTGATAGTCCTAACAGAGGGCACTCTGAACAGCAGGTAGATACAAACGGAGAGTCTTTTACTGAACAAGTGTTTCGGCTCTCGCATCTAATAGAGCCTTTCTCAAGCTTACAAACACTCATATCCAAAGTCATATTTAAAGGGAAAGCCCCAAAGTCATACATAGAGGGCATGGGGCTTGCCCTTTAAATTACTTTGGATTTGAGGCTTTGTAAACTCTATTAGATGTAAGAGCCAAAACACGTCCCTTGTTCAGTAAAAAAAATTCCATTTGTATCTACCTGTTGTTTAGAGTGCTCTCTATTAGTCCTATCACTGCAATCCCAGGACCTTGCCAATCTGGTCATCTGCGCGATCATTTCGTAGGGAGTATTGTGCTATCTGGTGTAATCCAAGTCAGGGTCCATTTGTCCATTCATGAGGCAGCAGCAGTTGGTGATGGAGGAGGAGTCTGACAGTGATGGGGAAGGGTCTGTGAGTGACGGAGGAGGGACCTGTCATTGATTAGGAAGAGGCAATCAGTGATGGATGAGGGGCCTGTGAGTGAGGGACATGCAGTCAGTGATAGAGGAGAGGACTGTTATTGATGAGGGAGGAGTATTCAGTAATGGAGGAGGGGACTGTTTGTAAGGGAGGAGCAATCAGTGATGGAAGCGGGGCCTGTAAGCGAGAGAGGAGCAGTCAGTGATGGAGGAGAGGCCTGTGAGGGAGGAGCAGTAAGTGATGAGGGAGGAGCAGTCAGTCATAGAGAAGGGGCCTGTAAGTGAGAGAGGAGCAGTCAGTGATGGAAGAGGGGCCTGTATGTGACAGAGGAGCAGTCAATGATGGAGGAGGGGCCTGTGAGTGAGGCAAGAGCAGTCAGTGATGAGGGAGGAGCAGTCAGTGATGGAGGAGTGGCCTGTGAGGGAGGAGCAGTCAGTGATGAGGGAGGAGCAGTAAGTGATGGAGGAGAGGCCTGTGATGAGGGAGGAGCAGTCAGTGATGGAGGAGGGGCCTGTAAGGGAGGAGCAGTCAGTGATGGAGGAGGGGCCTGTGAGGGAGGGAGGAGCAGTCAGTGATGAGGGAGGAGCAGTTAGCGGTGGATGCACCCTAAGCTTATGCTTGAATACACCATATTAATCACCCATGAAATGTTGCTAAATATCCCCAATATTCACTTGTTTCTGAGCAATCGTAGTGATAAATGATCAGTTATAACAAAGGAGAATATTAACAATAAAACCATTATTAATCATAAACTGTGATGCTGTAAAATTATTGTTATGTGATCAGGACTGATGAGTATAAATGCTGCACATAGTGACACTGATATACTGCATTGCTGCCAGCTACAGAGCCGGCTCATCTGTAAGAGAAAGCAAAGATGGAGAACAAACACTATATATATATTGATTTATGTTTGTCCCGCTCCCCCCACACTGGGTGCAGCAAGTGGCTTTATTAAGTGCCAGTTCACACGGAGCAAAAGTGGCGGAATATCTGCCTGCCTCAGTGTCACACAGTGTGTCTATGGGATGGCTTGTGGACATGTCAATTCTTTGAGCGGAGAGCAGTGGAAGTGGAGGCACACGAGCCATCCCATTAACACGCTGAGGCAGGCGGGATTCAGCAACTTTTCCTCCGTGTGAGCTGGCCCTAATTGTGAGCGCTCCTGATGAAGAAATTCAGCACTGACAGTGGCAGCAAGGAGCCAATGGCTGCTCCCTTTCACGGTGCTCAGCGCACGACTGGCATCACGTGTGCTGTGCTGAAGAAAGCTGAGATGCTAGGCATCAATGGTATCAAGGAAACCAACACATACTAGACATGACTGGTATCCAGGCAACAACAGCTACTATACATCACTGGTATCCAGGCAACAACAAGTACTAGGAATCACTGGTATCCAGGCAACAACAGGTACGATACATCACTGGTATCCAGGCAACAACAGGTACTAGGAATCACTGGTATCCAGGAAACAACAGCTACTATACATCACTGGTATCCAGGCAACAACAAGTACTAGGAATCACTGGTATCCAGGCAACAACAGGTACTATACATCACTGGTATCCAGGCAACAACAGGTACTAGGAATCACTGGTATCCAGGAAACAACAGCTACTATACATCACTGGTATCCAGGCAACAACAAGTACTAGGAATCACTGGTATCCAGGCAACAACAGGTACTAGGCACCAGTGGTATCCAGGCAACAACAGGTACTAATCACTACTGGTATCCAGGCAACCCCAGGTCTAAGGAATTACTGGTATCCAGGCAACCACAGGTACTAATCATCACTGGTATCCAGGCAACCACAGCTCTAAAGCATCACTGGTATCCAGGCAACCACAGACAGGTACTAATCATCACTGGTATCCAGGCAACCACAGCTCTACGGCATCACTGGTATCCAGGCAACCATAGGCAGTTTTAAGCCCTACTCTCCTTCTCCCAGTAATATCAGCAGTGACTCCTCTCACCTCCCCTTCTAGTGGTATCTCTCCTCCCCCCCCACCACCACTTTCTCTATTCTCAGCCCCAGGACAGGACAGGGTTGTCTCCCTGGTCACCCATTACCCTGAAAGAGGGAGTCTCTTCTCTTCTCCAGCAGCTCCCCTGTGCTCCATATTCAGTTAGACCGCCCCCTAGGTAAAGGACCTGGGAGAGCATGGTCATGTGACCAATGACCATGACATCATCACAGGTCCTTAACATACTTTTAGGGTTGCGTCTAAATCCAAATAAATCTATGTACCCTGTCCATTCCCTCACTTGGAAATAGCTTACTCAGTGTGAGGATGCTAAATCCAAGTGGATCTATGTACCCGGTACTTCTGCTCTTTTATAACGTGGATCTACTGTATGTACCTGGTACTTCTTCTCTTTTATAACATGGATCTATGTACCTGGTACTTCTTCTCTTTTATAACGTGGATCTCTGTACCTGGTACATTTAATCACTTGCAAATAGCTTATTCAGTGTGAGAATGTGGGATAATGGACGGCATAGTGGGTCTATGTACCTGGTACATTACTCACTTAGATTTAGCTGTCACACTAAGTCATCTATTTGCAACTGGGATAATGGACCTCATAGTGAGTAGATCCGAGTACAATAGCCCACTTGGAGTGAGAGTAATGGCCCTATTACACAGCCAACATTATTGCGCGTTCACACAATGGAATCCGGGCGGATAAGCTCCGATGGATTCCATGTGCGCCCCCACTTGAACATCTGGGCGTCCCATAGATTTTATTCTATGCTACATTCTGCCATCTGCAATTCTTTTTGGGGCAGACATCGGAATCTGCCTACGCACAAAATCCGCAGGAGCTCATCCGTGCGGATTCCGTAGTGTGAACTAGCCCTTAAAGTGCAAGCGAGTGTTCCTTGCTCGCTGTCTGTGCTATTACACACAGACAGCGAGCAGGAAAGGGAAGGATGGTGCAGGGAGCGGATGTCTAGATGATCAGATTGTCCTGGCAGCCCATAGAAGACAGCAGCGGTCTGCTGCCACCACCCCTATTACAAGGACCAACGGCCAGCAGACCATTGTTATCATTTCAATTTAGCCCGTTGAAAGACAATGATCAGCCGACATTATGGCAGCTGATCGGACAGTGGTGAGCAGGTAATGTATTAGCCGGGCATCTGGGGGTTACGTGGGCAGGTAATGTATTAGACGGGCAGCGGTGGGGTACGTGGGCAGGTAATGTATTAGCCGGGCAGGGGTGGGTTACGTGGGCAGGTAATGTATTAGCCGGGCAGCGGGGGGGGGTACGTTGGCAGGTAATGTATTAGCCGGGCAGCGGTGGGTTACGTGGCAGGTAATGTATTAGCCGGGCAGCGGTGGGTTACGTGGGCAGGTAATGTATTAGCCGGGCAGCGGTGGGTTACGTGGGCAGGTAATGTATTAGCCGGGCAGCGGTGGGTTACGTGGGCAGGTAATGTATTATCCGGGCAGCGGTGGGTTACGTGGGCAGGTAATGTATTAGCCGGGCAGCTGGGGGTTATGTGGGCAGGTAATGTATTAGCCGGGCAGTGGTGGGTTATGTGGCATGCATCCTCATTTAATCTCCTGGGGGCCACATTGTTCAGTCTGGCACACAAAGGGTTAAGTGTGAATGCTATGCATCCTAACTTAACCCCTTGTGTGGAATACTGTAAGCAGCATCTGCCAAAATGCTGCATACTGTAATGTGCGGAACACCTGTCACAATGATGGGTGTTCTGCTCCTGGCCTTTTTTTGTGTGTGTTTTATTTTTCTGTTATCAGTATACAGAGGACTGCCTTGGATTAGGTGGACTTTGGCTATGACCAGTATTGTTTTTTTGAAAAAGAAAATGGTCAACAATGGGGATGGGGGTGTTCTTTTTTGAATAATGGATGTTTCTCTATTGTACTGTTCTATTTTTTTTTATTTTATTTCAGGCTTAGTAGTGGAAGCTGTCTGATAGACGGCATCCATTTCTAAGTCAGTGCCTAGTGTCATTCGGTATAAAATGGCTAACACTACTCCCACCCAATATTACCCCTATACCCACTGGGGACAGCCGGGTACCACTAATCCCACAGTGTCAAAATTGGCCTGCTACCACCCAGTCCAGGAGCGCCAAATTTGACGCTCTGGGACTACTGGTACCCGGCTCTTCCCAGTACCCCAATGCGTTGGGTATTTGGGTAATAATGGGGGGGGAGGGTTTAGTGTTAGCCATTTTATACCGGCTAAAACTAGGCCCCGACTTAGCAATGGATGCCATCTATCAGAAAGCTTCCACTACTAAGCATAAAATAAAACACAATGCGATAGAGAAAAATCTTTGATTAAAAAACACCCCCAGACCCTTCTTTCACCATTTTATTAAAAACAAACAAACAAACAAAAAAAACGCTGGTCATCTATGTAGTCCACCAAATCCAACATAACCATCTGGATATCAATATATGAAAAACAAAAGGGAAAAACACACACAAAAAAAAGGCGCCCAAGAGCAGAACACTCATAACGCAGCCTGTCCTAGATGACATATTATAAGACAGCTCATATTCCCCCATATTATTACATACACATGGCCCCAGCTGTGCTGCTCTTTTCCTGGGTAGGGGGGCTTCATAAACAACCAGCTGATGGGCCCTAACATCACAGAATAGGTTCCTGGCTACATCTATATACACTAACCGGTAACAATGTTGTCAGTGCTTTTCCCACGTACGTCATCCACAAGTCCCTTCTCGTGGGCCCTGAACTTCATCAGTTCATACATAGCATATGCAACAATGCAATCTGAAATACAAAATTACAGCAGTCTATAGATGCTCTATATACCTCACATAGTACTGACTATATACATGGCTGAAGATACCAATAGTAACAGCACATGCGGCAGATGTAGCAGCCTAAAACCTATACAGCATATACATTTCAGGAGTATGAAGAGAGTTGGCTTAATGTTGTTGCTGACATGACGGCCATGTTGGATGTTACTCAGGTAGGATAGAGCTATTAACTCCTTACGGACAGAGCCAATTTCGATTTTTGCATTTTCGTTTTTTCCTCCTTGTGCTGAAAAGGCCATAGCACTTGCAATTTTTCACCTAGAAACCCACATGAACCCTTATTTTTTGCGCCACTAATTGAACTTTGCAATGATAGGCTGACTTTTTTCAAAAAGTACACTGCAAAACCAGAAAAAAAATAAATGTGTGGTGAAATTGAAAAAAAACAACGCATTTTGTTTATTCGGGGGGTATTTGTTTTTACGCCATTCACCCTGGGGTAAAACTGACTTGTTATATATATTTCTCAAGTCTTTACGATTACAATGATATGTAACATGTATAACTTTTATATTATGCGATGGCTTGTAAAAAATTCAAACCATTGTTAACAAATATATGTTCCTTAAAATCGCTCTATTCCCAGGCTTATAGCGCTTTTATCCTTTGGTCTATGGGGCTGTGTCAGGTGTCATTTTTTGTGCCATCTTATGTTCTTCCTATCGATACCTTGATTGCACATATGCAACTTTTGATTTCTTTTTGTTACAATTTTTCTGGTTTGGTTGCGGATCAGGAATATGATAAATTAATAGTTCGGCCGATTACGCACGCGGCGATAACAAACAAGTTTATTTATTTATTTTTATCTATAACATGGGAAAAGGGGGGTGATTCAAACTTTTATTAGGGGAGGGGGCTTTTTATTAACAACAACATTTTTTTTTTACACTTATACTAGAAGCCCCCCTGGGGTTAGGGTTACTTCTAGTATAAGTACACTGATCTCTCATTGAGATCTACACTGTATAGTTATACAGCATAGATCAATAAGATAGGCACTGGACTGCTTTCGGCTGCTGCAGCCGGAAGCAATCGAGTGCCGAGCCGGGATCAGCCTCATTACGTCTCAAACACCCGGCAGGTACAGACGTGTGGATCCACCCCACTAGACAAAAGGGATCGGCTGCAACTAGTAATCAGATGCAGCTGTCAACTTTGCAGCGGGCATAGCGATCGGAGCGTGCCCGCTAATAGCCGTGGTCCTGAGCTACAGGCGGCACCCGGGACCGCGGCGGTTCAGAGCGAGGTCGCCGTGCGGCCCCGCTGTGAACTCCCTTAACGACCACAAGGCTTAAATATATGCCCTGTGTCGTTAAGGGGTTAATACACAGAACGATAATTGTTAGTTACAATCGTTAATATGATCGTTATTGCGATCGTAACTATGATCGTTTATTCTGTCTGATCCCAGAAAAACTATGAACAATGTGCAATTACACTGAACGATTAGTGAAAAAATGCGGAACTTGAGCGAACGAATGTGGAATTACAGCGAACGATTAGAGAACAATTAACGATAATTTTAGGTTCAGATCTAAATCAATGATCAACGACATACGAACGATTTTTCGATTGTTGCCTGCAATTACACAGAACGATTATTGTTTAAATTCGAACGATTTAACGATTTTTCGCACGATAATCGTCCCGTGTAATAGGGCTAAGGGCCCTTTTACACAGAAAGATTATCTGACAGATTATCTGCCAAAGATTTGAAGCCAAAACCAGGAACAGACTATTACCAGAGATCAGGTCATACAGGAAAGCCTGAGATTTCTCCTCTTTTCAAATCCAGTCTTGGCTTTAGCTTCAAATCTTTGACAGATAATCTGTCAGATAATCTTTCTGTGTAAAAGGGCCCTTTGAGGCTGAAAGCGGCCACAGCTGCTGACCCACATTCACCCATAACAGAGACTTGTATGCTCCAAGCAGAAGAGAGAACTTACATGTCATCTGTAGTGTCAAATGGGGCTAAACTGCAATACTAGGCTCAGCCTACGAACAAAGGTGTATTATATTCCAGAGCTGCACTCACTATTCTGCTGGTGGGGTCACTGTGTACAGTACATACGTTACATTACTGATCCTGAGTAACATCCTGTATTAGGCTATGTTCACACAACGTATGTTTCTGTAAAAGTACGGCAGTTGATGAAATCGGCAACAACGGCCGTACTTTGTACGGAAACATACGTTGCCTTTTCTTCTATGGGATCTCGGCTGGAGCATATACACATAGTATACGATCCGGCTGAGAATCCTCGCGGCGCTGCAAAGGACTGACAGGTCAGTTTTCTGTGGCCACTATTCAGTGAGTAGCAGCCGTAGGAAACCATATCAGTTCACACAATGAAGTGACGGCCCTGGCCGCAAGCTTCATTATGTGCTGTGGGGAGTTCTGATGCAGGCGCGCATGGATGTGCCCGCATCAGAATGCTGCAGCCCCAAAGATCTTTTCAGAGACCGGCCGGGTCACTGAACGGCCGGTCTGTTCCAGGGTATGAACATGGCTTTATACTGCAGAGTTGCACTCACTATTTTGCTGGTGAGGTAACTGTGTACTTACATTACTTATCCTGTACTGATCCCGAGTTATATCCTGTATTATACCCCAGAGCTGCACTCACTATTCTGCTGATGGGGTCACTGTGTATATAACACAAAAAAACACAGAAAAATGCAACAGCTCACCGCAATACCAAGATACAGACCCACTACAGACATGGAAATAGTTAAAAGCAGCCCCCCCAAACTGCCAAAAAAAACTTCCACAAAAATAATCAGGCTCTTGGTTACCACTTGAAAGTGGTGTAAACTACCCCACCACGTTACGGTGGCCTCATACCGGGGCAGTCCTACATTGTGTACATACATTACATAACTGATCCTATACTCATCTTGAGTTGCATCCTGTATCATACCCCAGAGCTGCACTCCCTATTCTGCTGGTGGGGTCACTGTGTACATAAATTACATTACTGATCCTGAGTTACATCCTGTATTATAAAAATTATTCCTGCTGGCTATGGTGGAAAGGAGTCAGATCACACATGAGATGTATGGGGCCCTGCAGACCAGTCATACCCCAGTAGTCCCTGTCCACCCCAGTAGTGCCTGTAATGGAGAACTGAACATGGAGCAATAGAAGAAGGTGACTGGTCTGATGGGTCAGGTTCTACATTATGTGGACAGCCGGGTGTATGCTCATCCCTTTCCTGGGGTATAGATGGCACCAGGATTCACTATGGGAAGAGGATAAAGCCTTTTAGGACCAGGGAGCGACCGGATATTTCCTGGCAGAAGGTATGCTGAGCCTTGTAGTACCTCCCGATAAGCCTGTAGTTATAAATCTCTGCTACTCTGCTTCTCTATAGGGATTCAGCACTTGGAGCTGTCCGGAGAGCTGGTGCTGAAATCAGGTCTTACTCACCTCTCAGGACTCTGCCGGATCACTGTCCTCCAGCCACCAAAACTATCGCTCTCTGTTCACATTTGTGCATTTTATTATATTAAAATTTAAAAATATTACCAAAAATGCAACATTTGATCACAGTTACATCCTGTATTATACTCCAGAGCTGCACTCACTATTGTCTCATATGACTGTATCTATGTGAATCGACCCCAACAGTAAGATTGTAGGTTTGTGAGCTCAGTGTATACAAATTTATGATCACTATTAATATTAGTCATGATGTGTCTTCAGTTAGTGCCCCCTAGTGGTGGGCGCAGATGATAAGAATTTTACTGTTGAAAAAAATTTAGAGCTGTAAGCCAAATAAAGGAAGATATGAGAAGTTATATGAATAGTAGGAGACTGCTCTGGATGTCTCATCTGTATTAACATTAAGAAATAAGTCAGAGGGGGATGATCCTGTCCCAGTGTAGAGGGCTGCAATCACATCAACCTGTCCTAGTAGGGACCACATTGTGTTCCCTTAGACACCCGCTTTAATATCAGAAGACTCGTCCTTGAATGTTGTTGCTAAGACAAGGTCACAGCATAGCTTTCTATGTGATGTAATGCGGGGTCCCTCTCTGTGTATTATCTGTGTGATGAGGGTGCCCCTCTCTATGTAGTATTAGTGTGATGCGGGGTCCCTCTCTGTGTATTATCAGTGTGATGCGGGGTCCCTCTCTGTGTATTATCAGTGATATGCGGGGTCCCTCTCTATGTATTATCAGTGTGATATGTGGTCCCTCTATGTGTAGTATCAGTGTGATGCGGGGTCCCTCTCTGTATTATCGGTATGATGCGGGGTCCCTCTCTGTATTATCGGTATGATGCGGGGTCCCTCTCTGTGTAGTATTAGTGTGGTGCGGGGTCCCTCTATGTGTATTATCAGTGTGATGCGGGGTCCCTCTCTGTGTAGTATCAGTGTGAGGCGGGGTCCCTCTCTGTGTATTATCAGTGTGAGGCAGGGTCCCTCTCTTTGTATTATCAGTGTGATGCGGGGTCCCTCTCTGTGTAGTATCAATGTGATGCGGGGTCCCTCTCTGTGTAGTATCAGTGTGAGGCGGGGTCCCTCTCTGTGTATTATCAGTGTGAGGCAGGATCCTCTCTTTGTATTATCAGTGTGATGCGGGGTCCCTCTCTGTGTAGTACCAGTGTGATGCGGGGTCCCTCTCTGTGTATTATCAGTGTGATACGGGGTCCCTCTCTGTGTAGTATCAGTGTGAGGCGGGGTCCCTCTCTGTGTATTATCAGTGTGAGGCAGGATCCTCTCTTTGTATTATCAGTGTGATGTGGGGTCCCTCTCTGTGTAGTATCAGTGTGATGCGGGGTCCCTCTCTGTGTATTATCACCGCTCTGTGTATTATCAGTGTTATATAGGGCATACTTCTCTGTGCATTATTGTGGTCTCCCACCAAGATGGTTCTTTTTTTCTACACCTGTCCAAAACGTTCTGTCGTCAGCTTAACCCCTTAAGTACTGGGCCTGATATGGCCTTAAGCGATGTCACGGAACGGCTGGTCTAATACGTTGTGTGAACATAGCCTAAGACGTTTCGAGCAATTAGTGATAAAGATCAAAATTGGGGGCACAGATTAAAATATTTTCAATTGAAATATGCCGACAAAACTGAAGATAAAAGACTATTTGAGGTTGCACAGAGTGACGGTATTATTAAAGTCCAAACAATACAAGGGGGAGACGGATTATATATGTTACATCTCTTCTGGGCATGTGCCCAACTGAGAAAATATTGGGAAGAAATTGTGTCTATTCTGGTGGGAGAAAAGGTATTGCAGGGAGCTCTCACCTTTAAGAGGGCAATATTAGGGAAATAAATGGTCCAGGGGGGGAGTAGTACACTGGGTGGGCCTAGGTGAACATTGTAAGAGTGGTTTATAATTATCTGAAGGGGTCTATGTAATTGTTGGAGCTGTGCTATGTAGCCCTCTAGTTCGGCCTAGGTGATTGTTGGAGCTGTGCTCTGTGATCATCTGGTTGGGCCTGGGGTCAGCCAATACAACCATCTAGGTGGGCCTAGGTGAGCATTACAAGTATATAGGTGGGCCCTGATGGCAGGCAGAATTGTGTGGCACAATCTCTAAAGGTTTAAGAGAATACTGGAACATCAGTAAAGAACCATGTAAGCAGATCCCGCTGAATACTTGTATTGAATGCTTAAGACGTTGGAGAAAAACTGAAATACAGCTACAGACTGTATAGTTTGAGATGACGCTAACACTTAAGGAGAATCCTTAAAGGGGTTATCCAGTTCTACAAAAACATGGCCACTTTTCCCCCTCTCTTGTCTCCAGTTCAGGTGTGGTTTGCAATTAAAAATTGGAATAGACAAAAGTAAAAAGGAATTTAGGCAGAAGGAAAGAGATGCAGAGGGTCAGGTATTAAAGAAGGAAGAAGAGTACCCCCAAGTGATAAGATTTACTCAATGAGACCCCCAAGGACTAATATCCCACTGCAGCCATAGGCTCTGTCAGCAGCTCCTTTCCACATCAGATCCCTCAATAACAATGTGACTGACCTGTATGTCCCAGTTATTATGCTTCCTTCTCAAATATTAGTGTCCCCTGTAGCCATTAGTAATGCCCCTTCCCCAGTAATATAGAGCCCTGTAGCCATTAGTAATGCCCCTTCCTCAGTAATAGTGCCCCTGTAGCCATTAGTAATGCCCCTTCCCCAGTAATATGGAGCCCTGTAGCCATTAGTAATGCCCCTTCCCCAGTAAAAGTGCCCCCTGTAGCCATTAGTAATGGCCCTTCCCCAGTAATAGTGTCCCCTGTAGCCATTAGTAATGCCCCTTCCCCAGTAATATGGAGCCCTGTAGCCATTAGTAATGCCCCTTCCCCAGTAATAGTGTCCCCTGTAGCCATTAGTAATGCCCCTCCCCCAGTAATATGGAGCCCTGTAGCCAGATATAATGTCCCTATTCCCAGTAATAGTGTCACCAGTAGTCAGCAATAATGGCCCTGTAACAAGTAATAAAACTCTCTTGCAGCCAGTAACAATGCTCCATAACCCATAATGATGACCACATTCCCCTATAATAACATCCCCTTTTGCCAATAATAAAATAATAAGGCCCCTTTAGCTAGATATGCCGCCTGCAGCCAGATTCAGTGGTCCCTGTAGACAGATAGGTCCCCTATAGCCAGTGGTAATGCCTCAGTAGCTAGATACAATGCTCCCTACAGCCAGATACAACACCCCCATATAACTAGATATGCCTCCTATGACCAGATGCAATGTCCCCTGTAGTCAGATACAGTATGCCCTTTAAAACCAGATACAATGCCCCCTGTAGCCAGCTATGCCCCATATAACCCAAAACAATGCCATGCACAAAGAAAGAAAGTTACACTTACTTTCCACCAACCCAACACTGTGCCTCCTGCAGCCAGATACAATACCTCTATAACCAGATACAATACCCCTATAACCAGATACAATGCCCCTATAACCAGATACAACGCCCCTATAACCCGATACAACGCCCCTATAACCAGACACAATACCCCTATAACCAGATACAATGCCCCTATAACCAGATACAATACCCCTATAACCAGATACAATGCCCCTATAACCAGAGACAATGCCCCTATAACCAGATACAATACCCCTATGACCAGATACAATGCCCTTATAACCCGTTACAATGCCCCTATAACCCGATACAATGCCCCTATAACCAGATACAATACCCCTATAACCAGATACAATGCTTCTATAACCAGATACAATACCCCTATAACCAGATACAATGCCCCTATAACCCGATACAATATCCCTATAACCAGATACAATACGCCTTGTTACTAGATATACTACCTGGATCAAATTCCATGTCTGCTATAGCCAGATACAGTGTGCCCCTATAACCAATTAGAATGACCCTTACAGCTAGATATGCCCCCGTAACAAAACACAATTACAATACCCCTATAACCAGATACAATGCCCCTATAACCAGATACAATATCCCTATAACCAGATACAATGCCCTTATAACCCGATACAATACCCCTATAACCAGATACAATGCCCTTATAACCCGATACAATATCCCTATAACCAGATACAATGCTCCTATAACCAGATACAATGCCCCTATAACCAGATACAATGCCCCTATAACCAGATATAATACGCCTTGTTACTAGATATACTACCTGGATCAAATTCCATGTCTGCTATAGCCAGATACAGTGTGCCCCTATAACCAGTTAGAATGACCCTTACAGCTAGATATGCCCCCCGTAACAAAACACAATTAGGGAGATTTATCAAAAATTTAAGCCATTTTTTTGAAGTGCAAAAGTCACAAAATTTTGCACAACCGCATAGTTGCGACTTTTCCTCGACATACACCAATCATGCCTACTTCGGCTTACGCTGAAAGTAGACATGATGTACAACTAACTAAAATAGTCACACATGGGTCGCAGACTGACTCCATACTAGAGGTGGTGTATTTCACCACCTATAATGTGGAGCCGGCATGCTCCGTGGGTCAGGTGCAGCTAATATAAATGGCCCTTCCCACACTGGTATTACTAGGCTGCTGCTGCTTGTTTTTTAACCCAGCTGGTTATGGAAAGGGAGGGGATCAAATGCATTTTTAATTATTTATATATTTTAAAAAAACACATAGGATCCCCCCCACTTTCCATAACTAGCCACGTTAAAAACCAAGCAGCAGCAGCCTAGTAGCACCAGGGTGGGAAGGGCCATTTATTTTGGCCCTCCCCAGCCTAATATTACCAGCCTGCTGCCGCCCAGTTCAAGAGCGCCAATTTTGACGCTCCGGGACCACTGGCACCCAGCTCTTCCCAGTACCCCTGGTGGCATTGGGTACTGGGGTAATAATGGCCGGGTTAGTGTTAGCCATTTTATACCGGCTAGCACTAGGCCCAGACTTAATAATGGATTCCGTCTATCAGACTGCTTCCACTACTAAGTCTGTAAAGTAATGAAAGAAAACACAACACACTTAGAAAAATATTTTAATCAAATAAAAACACCCCCACACCCCTCGTAGACCATTTTATTGAACAGTAAAGTCCGCTGGTCATCAAAGTAGTCCAAACGAATCCGACGTAATCCTTTGCATGCCGGTATCTGAACTAGAAAGGGAGAAGATAATGCTCATTACCTAGGAGGCAAACCAGGGCCAATGAGACTATTTAGAGACAATTCTGAGACCATTTAGAGACAATTCTTAACCAAACAAATCTGCACCACAGAAAATACACCATGCTTATCCCTGATAGTAAATTGCACTTTAAATAGAACAGTCTATTCTTGCCAAAGCAGAAATAGACCACATCTAGAAAAATCCCCTGTTGATAAATTTCCCCCAATGTCTACTTTAACCATATCCATTATGGCCCCTATACCCAGATACAGTGGCCCCTGAAGCCAGAAACAATGCCCTATGTAGCTAGAGAGGCTCTCTGTAGCCATATACAATAACATTAGTAGTTAGATAGGCCCCCTGTAACCAGATGCAATGCCCCATATTGTCACAGGCTGAAGTGTATTGAGTGTAGGAGACTGGACTTCTCTATACACATATGTGTTATAATGGCCGCCTATGGCAAACTGTGCACAATAGTCAAGATGAACATAAACACTAAACCCCAAAAGAGACCTGAACCCTACACAGGCAGAGCAGGCGGGAAAGTAGTGGCAGATATGTAATAATAATCACTTATTACCCTTATATAAAACTATTAATAAAATAGTAATTATATGGGAAAAACTATTCTTATAGGAAAGGACTGGAACCTTTTATCAAATAAATGTTTTTGTTTTTTTGAGCAACATTAATCAAATATCAGTATAAATCATAATAAAATACTACAGCCGAGCGCATAGACCAAGATTTTATTCACACTAATTCCTGCCAATGGCCGACTGTTCATTGTTTGGTTAGTACAAGTGTTTGTTTCAAGATGTTTAAATAAAGATTATTGAAAATCATGATGTAATTTGTTTACAAACCGGACCCTTCAGAGCTTTATTAGGAGTTGGACTGTAAGTACACACATCCATTGGCTCCTGGTATTTTTTTGTTATTTTCTATTTTTAATCAGTTTTCTCCATGTAATCTTTAATTCTCTCACAAACATAGGCGATTTGTGCAAGATTGGTGACAGAAGGAGTTTTGGAGACATGGAGGAAGAGCTGACCATCATCTACAGCGAGGAGGACCAGTTCGTGGAGGATACGGACTTTCCCGTTGTCTACGAGGAACATGTGAGTGAGAATTCCCCATCCAGTATAGCAGGGTATAGCAGATAGGGTTGTATAGAGATGGGGTTGTGTACATAGTGGGATGTCCTGTCCAAGAGTATCTGTACCTGTAGATACTCCTCCCTGATCACATGACCACATAGGTGCCCCCCCCCCCCCATAGGAGACAGTGGTGATGGGAGGAGATGTGTAGAATGGGGAGCTATAAATACCTCACACCCTGTTACTTATTCCCCATGTTCAGCCATTTCCAACTGCCATTTTGCCATGTTCCATGCAGGGGGCGGGGCTTAGTTGGCCATGATAACTGCTGGGTGGTGGATGTGGTCTATGGCCGGGCTCATGCACTGTGTGTGTTATGTGATCTCCAGCACCTCTGCGGACATAGGAAGGAATATACTCCTATAAGGTAGAGAGGGAAATCCCATAGCACACATACATGGGCCTGGCCTAAGACTTTATCCAGATGTGCAGTAATATGTGACAATGCTATCACTGGATCAGGATCTACTGTGTGATCTGTCAGGTTGAATAAAAATAATTATAATATATATGGTACAGTATGGGATTTGTAGTTCTGCAACCTGAAGCTCTCCTGGTTGCATAACTACAAGCCCCATCCTCATGTTGTGGTGATGGGAGTTGTAGTTATTCAACCAGGAAAGCTCCAGGTTGCAGAACTACAACTCCCATGATCATGGTGTGGTGACAACACTTTATGGGAGAAAAACAAACAAAAAGAAAATGTCTGAAGGGAAAATGCTCAGCACATCCGAAGATCATATACAAGATATACTTTATTAAACATAGGTAAAAGCTGCTCCTGTGTTATTTTGTTGTGCAACTTGCTATATGTACTGGCGCACTGGAGTGTTGTTGTGTTTCCCTGCTGCTTCTCTAAATAAAGAATTTAATAGCTGGAGAGTCACAGAGGGGGTGGCAGGGAAGCCTGCAGTGATATCCCCCTCCCCCATTACACAGCCACTGAGATGCTGACATACAAGAGGGGTGCCGCTGGACATTGTCCCTCTACGGGCTCTACAGGAAGACAGGGAAGCCTGGAGTGTAATCCCCCATCATACAGCACCACTGACAGCGTTGCTCGGTTTTGTCAAGGGGGAGGTGCCTTAAGGATGAACGGGGCCACCGCTGCTCTTGCACAATGTCCTGGGGATGGCCTATGGGGGGGGCACAACGACTGCTGTACATTCTCCGGGCTATACGGGCAGATGGGGAAGCCTGTAGTAGAATCCTCCTACCACCCCTCGCACAGCAGCACCTCCTCCGCATTGTAATGGGGGGGAGGATTCCACAACAGGCTTCCCTGTCTGCTTGTAGAGCCGGGACGTTGTCGAGCACAGCTATGGACCCCCGCAGTGCACAGCAGCCGGCCATCCTCCATAGCGGCCGACAGACACAAGGCTGTGAGCGGTGAGGAACTGTGCCAGGTCACTCTCCGTTTGTGAGACAGCATGGAGCTCCGGATTTGCCGCAAATGGAGGAGAGCACTGGAGGAGAGCGCGCTGTAACAAATCCGGCATGGTACAACTATTTATTGATATGTAATTACAAAATCACCATGTCAGCAGGGTTCTGTGTATTGTCTGCTGGATACCTTCTAAGAAAACATTTACATTTTTGCATGATGACTGGTGTACTCCTTTAAATAAAAATAAATAAATTACTATATATATATATATATATATATATATATATATATATATATATATATATATAAGAATGCACTCTGATTTATTATTAGGTGTAACATACATTTACTGGCAAATAGCTGCTATACTGTAGACCCCAAACTGTAAGAGCAACGCCTGCCTCAATGTCAAGCGGCGTTGACATGTCAATTCTTGGAGCGGAGGAGAGAGGAAGCGTGTGAGCCCTCTCATAGAGTCTCTGTTTAACACTGAGGCTTCTGTCACAGATCTTTGCTGCCCCGGTCTTGCAGGCCAGATGTGGCTCTTTTGATGGCCGCATCTGGCTCGCAGCTCGCTGCGACTGCCACTCCGCCTTACCTACTGCCTGCCCGGACGTGCTCCTCCAATCCAATTAGCACAGAGGGGGCATGGGGCTGCTGCGGCAGGCCGTGGCGCATGTGTTGATTGGATGCGTGCACCACGGCCCGCCACAGCTGCCCCACGCTCCCGCTCTGAGCTGATTGGATTGGAGGAGCACGTCCGGGCGACACGTCAAGCTGCCGCTACTACCCATCTCGCAAGTGGAGGTTAGGAGGCGCAGGGGAGAAGCATGGGGGAGGCACATATGGCTGAGATGCGAGTGGACCACCCGCCACCATGCTCTCAAAAGGAGGCTGCCTGCTGCCAGACACTTTTGGATTGGGCAGCGCTGCGGCTGCAGCTCCTCTCCCAGCAGCCCGCCGTCTCCTGTGATCTTCCAGCAACGGCAGCATAGTAAAGAGACGCTGCATGCTCCGGAGACCGCGCGCTGCTGGGAGAGAAGCTGCTGGGAACGGGTGACAGGTGAGGTTTTGTTTTTGTTTTTTTTTTTCTGGTGGGGAAGTGCGGGTGCCAGGCTGGTGTCAATAGAAGGGCACTGTACAGAGGGGAGGGTCTGGATTGGACTGGAGTGACTATATGAGGCACTATTGGGGCATATTGGCTACTATATGGGGGTATTAGATACTATATGGGGCACAATTGGGGGGTATTGGCTACTAAATGGGGCACTATTGGTGGGTACTGGATACTATATGGGCATTATGGAGGTATTGGCTACTATATGGGAGTATTGTCTACTATATGGGGCACTATTGGGGGATATTGGATACTATATGGGGCACTATTGGGGGTATTGGATACTATATGGGGAACTAGATACTATACCGGGCGCTATGGGTGGATTAGATACTATACCAGGCACTATGGGGTATTGGCTACTATATGGGGCACTGTGGGGGATTGGCTACTATATGGGGCACTGTGGGGGGATTGGCTACTATATGGGGCACTAATGGGGGTATTGGATACTATATGGGCACTATGGGGGTATTGGATACTATATGGGCCACTATTGGGGGGGATTAGATACTTTACCAGGCACTATGGGGGGATTGGCTACTATATGGGGCACTGTGGGGTGATTGGCTACCATATGGGGCACTGTGGGGGGATTGGCTACTATATGGGGCACTGTGGGGGGATTGGCTACTAAATGGGGCACTGTGGAGGGATTGGCTACTATATGGGGCACTGTGGGGGGATTGGCTACAATATGGGGCATTGTGGGGGGATTGGCTACAATATGGGGCATTGTGGGGGGATTGGCTACTATATGGGGTACTGTGGGGGCATTAGCTACCATAAGGGGCACTATGTGTGTGTGTGGGGGTCAAATGGCATAGTGTGTATGTGTGGGAGGGGGTCAGGTGTGGTAGTGTGTTAATGGAGGGGGTCAGGTGGGGTAGTGTGTGTGGGGATGGTGGTCGGGTTAATTGCGGGTTAACAGCAGAGGGGGCATTATTACTATATGGAGGGTACAGCAGGGGGCATTATTACTATATGGGGACACAGCAGGGGGCATTATTACTATATGGGGACACAGCAGGTGGCATTATTACTATATGGGGACACAGCAGGGGGCATTATTACTATCTGCTTATGACGGCACTCAGAGGGCCCATGCCCGTATGTTTTAGGACCCTAGCAATGCCGCTGTACTAAAGTATATGACAATCTTACCATATGTATACTGCTTGTAGATCAATGGTGGTCTGCTCATCCCGAAGGTGCAGGGTAGGAGGATAGAGATAGTAGGGAGCACCTATGTCCCTAATAGGCCCTATGTCAGGTGCACCAAACTACCCCTGCTTGCTAAGGGACTTGTCGGGGTGTAAGCACCCTAATAAAAGCGACCCCTGCCCCGTCCAATTCCTCTCCAATGCCCTATGCTCACCCTATCATTTACTCCCAACTGGTTCCATCCACCAGGAATAGTCGGGGGAGATTGTTACGGCAGCTTGTAGCCGGCGCCAAAACAAAGACAGTTGTAAAAAAAATACACACAAAAAATGGCCCAAAAAGGCCAGTCACATGCCCTGGGTGTAGCATGTGGCTCCACCCACATTAGGACATTTTTGCCCTGACAGGTCCCTGAGTGAGCAGGGGTAGTTTGGTGCACCTGACATGGGGCCTATTAGGTACAAAGCTGCTCCCTACTATCTCCATCCTCCTATCCTGCACATTCAGGATGAGCAGACCACCATTCATCTACAAGCAGTATACATATGGGGACTGGTCTATACCATGCAGCAATACTGGAGTTTTTGTTTTTTGGATACTTTGGGGAAATCCAGCCTAAATGTAGCACATCCTGCTTTGTCTTTAAGGGAACATTCACATGTACTGTGTTTGCTGCAGATTTTATACTGTGAATTTTATGTTGCAGATTTCTGCTGTGTACAGCCGCACAAACAATTGACTTGTCCATTATTTACGGCCGCTGGTGCAGGAACAACGGCCGTTGTTCGGACTGTGCACACATTGTAATGTATGGCCATTCTGACGGCTGTACATTGAACAGATGTCTATGGTTAATTGGATTACAGGCACACCCAAATCTGCCCGCAATCCAAATAGAAATAAAACAGTGGCCGTTGTTTGACACTGCCAACAACCGATGTTTTAATAATAATAATAATAATAATAATTTTTGTTTAATAATAATTTTTGTTTATATAGCGCCAACAGATACCGCAGCACTTTACAATTCTGGGGTACATACATAGACAAAAAATAGACATTACAGAGAGATACATATAATAATCCATACATGAGGAGTGAGGTCCCTGCTCGCATGCATGAGCTTACACACTATCAGGAGGGGGTGCGAGACAGAATGGCAGAGGGGCAAAATGCATCATTGTTCTTATGGTCCGGCCATCATTATAAATAAGGCAGTGCAGGTAAGGGTGGGTGAACCTGTCACCAGCCAATGCATGCATGCACAGGTCTAAGTGCTTAAATGCTTGGTGTGTGTGTGTATGTATATATGTATGTATGTATGTGTGCGTGGTGGTAGGTGTGTGTGTGTGTGGGGGGGGGGGGAGGTTGAGGGTAGCAGTCAAAATTAGGGAACCTGGTAAGCAGGGCCGGGACAAGGAGTTTTGGTGTCCTAGGCAGAGAAGGCAAATGGCGCCCCCCCCCCCCCCACATTAGAATTGGTTCTCCTCACACAGTATAATGCCCTGAATGTACCCCCACACTGTATTAAGAGCCCCAATACATACAGTAGTTACCTTATAACACTATTTCCACCATACAGTGATTACGTATTACATGAAAACTGCACTGAACAGAACAGAAAGATATCCCCAATGATACCATTCCGTAATACCGCCACACCATGACCCCTATCACTACAACCATATAACTGTGCAGTTACATCCAGTGACTCACATGGGCCGTCTTCTCCGATCTGTCACATTTTCTTTTTCCCTCCATCCAGCCTGGGCCACCTAGAAGTCGTCTTCTGGCTGTGAATCTTCTCTCCAGAATCTGTCAGAGAAACATTTTAGGCTCCAACACATACAGTAGTTAGCCCCCTCTGTACCCCTATATAGTAGTTACACTCCTCTGTGCCCCCATAGTTTTAAGGTGTCCCTGTGCCCCAGTATTGTAGTAAAGCCCCTCTGTGCAGCCCCAATATAGTATAGACTGCTGTGTGCTGCCCCCAGAAATATATAGACCCCCTGAGTGCTCCCCCATAAATATATAGATCTCCTGTGTGCTCCCCCAGAAGTATATAGACCCCCTGTGTGCTCCCCAGAAGTATATAGAACCCCTGTGTGCTCTCCCAGAAGTATATAGACCCCGTGTGCTCCCCCAGTTATATATATAAATCCCCTGTGTGCTGCCCCCAGTTATACATAGACCCCCTGTGTGCTGCCCCCAGTTATACATAGACCCCCTGTGTGCTCTTCCAGTTATATATAGACCCCTGTGTGCTCCTCCAGTTATACATAGACCCCCTGTGTGCTCCTCCAGTTATATATAGACCCCTGTGTGCTCTTCCAGTTATACATAGACCCCCTGTGTGCTCCTCCAGTTATATATAGACCCCTGTGTGCTCTTCCAGTTATACATAGACCCCCTGTGTGCTGCCCCCAGTTATACATAGACCCCCTGTGTGCTCTTCCAGTTATATATAGACCCCTGTGTGCTCCTCCAGTTATACATAGACCCCCTGTGTGCTCCTCCAGTTATATATAGACCCCTGTGTGCTCTTCCAGTTATACATAGACCCCCTGTGTGCTGCCCCCAGTTATACATAGACCCCCTGTGTGCTCCTCCAGTTATATATAGACCCCTGTGTGCTCTTCCAGTTATACATAGACCCCCTGTGTGCTGCCCCCAGTTATACATAGACCCCCTGTGTGCTCCTCCAGTTATATGTAGACCCCTGTGTGCTCTTCCAGTTATATATAGACCCCTGTGTGCTCCCTAACCCTTCCCATATAACAGTAATTCTCCAAAACAGACAAAAAAAACCCCACTTATACTCACCTGGGCCATGCGTCTTCTCTTCACTGCACTCTTGTGGCAGAGTTACCTGCGGTCACAAGAGGCCGCTCTCCCCATCGCATAACAGTGCACCAACACACCCCTGACCCTGCAGAGCATCACATAACAGTCCACCCACACACCCCTGACCCTGCAGAACATCTCATATCTATGCACCCACACACCCCTGACCTGCAGAACATCTCATATATATGCACCTACACACCCCTGACCTGCAGAACATCTCACATCTATGCACCCACACACCCCTGACCTGCAGAACATCTTATATCTATGCACCCACACACCCCTGACCTGCAGAACATCTCATATCTATGCACCCACACACCCCTGACCTGCAGAACATCTCATATCTATGCACCCACACACCCCTGACCTGCAGAACATCTCATATCTATGCACCCACACACCCCTGACCTGCAGAACATCTCACATCTATGCACCCACACACCCCTGACCTGCAGAACATCTCACATCTATGCACCCACACACCCCTGACCTGCAGAACATCTCATATCTATGCACCCACACACCCCTGACCTGCAGAACATCTCACATCTATGCACCCACACACCCCTGACCTGCAGAACATCTCACATCTATGCACCCACACACCCCTGACCTGCAGAACATCTCACATCTATGCACCCACACACCCCTGACCTGCAGAACATCTCACATCTATGCACCCACACACCCCTGACCTGCAGAACATCTTATATCTATGCACCCACACACCCCTGACCCTGCAGAACATCTCATATCTATGCACCCACACACCCCTACAGAACATCTCATATCTATGCACCCCCCCCTGCAGAACATCTCATATTTATGCACCCACACACCCCTGCAGAACATCTCATATTTATGCACCCACACACCCCTGCAGAACATCTCATATCTATGCACACCCCCCCCTGCAGAACATCTAATATCTATGCACACACACACACACACACCTGCAGAACATCTCATATCTATGCACCCACACACCCCTGACCTGCAGAACATCTCACATCTATGCACCCACACACCCCTGACCTGCAGAACATCTCACATCTATGCACCCACACACCCCTGACCTGCAGAACATCTCATATCTATGCAACCACACACCCCTGACCTGCAGAACATCTCATATCTCGCACCCACACACCCCTACAGAACATCTCATATTTATGCACCCACACACCCCTGCAGAACATCTCATATTTATGCACCCACACACCCCTGCAGAACATCTCATATCTATGCACACACACACTCCTGCAGAACATCTCATATCTATGCACACACACCCCCCCCCCTACCCCTCCCCCTGCTGACCAGTGCCCTCAGTGTGGCTTACCTCCTGCTGATCTTATACACTGCCCTCACTGCCTCATAAACAGCCTAGGAAACTAGCTGCCTCATAGAGCCTAGCAAAGGAAGATAGCTCCTCCCACACTGGTCACATGGGCATGATGTCATCAAAGGTCCTATACACCTCCTGGACACTCTATTCCTGCTGCTGTATGTAACAGTTACAGTGCAGGGCGGGCGGGCAGACAGGCAGGGGGGCGAGCGGGGGACAGGATGGATGGGTAAATAAATTACTTACCCATCCAGATGGCGCCCCCTGACGTTTGGCGCCCTAGGCCATCGCCTACGGTTGCGTCTAGAATGGAGTTGCTCCTGTGAGGTCCTCCCTTCAGCAACTCCATTCTAGCTCACTCACTAGTGGAGGGACTAGATTGGAGTTGCTGAAGTGAGGACCTCACAGGAGCAACTCCAATGTAGACGATTCAGTAGTGAGGTGACTAGATTGGAGTTGCTGAAGTGAGGACCTACTAGGAGCCACTCCATTCTAGACATGTCTTCGCAGAAGTGACTAGAATGGAGTTGTTTACAAGACCTATAGGATTCTATTGTAGTAGGTGCATTATTCTGGCAGCTCATTCATAAATAGTGCTGCACAATAATTTGGACTAGACATGGAGTAAGATTCCACTTAGTGTAAATTTATATGTATTAATTTTTATATATTTTTTTATCAAATCAACCCGTTTTTCTGTAACATTGGTGTCAGTGTTACTGTTTTTGTCAGTGATTCTGGTGGTCTTTTTGTCCATTTTCAGAAAAAATGTATTTTGAAAGTCGTCTAAATGGAAAGAATACATCATTTTAAAAACTGAAAATGTTCTGAGCTATTTTATGTGATTTCTGCTAGTATGCCTCAATAACACTCAGCATTACATTTTATATAACTTTACAGTAAAAAGTGGTCCTCCTTGCAGCCACTCCATTCTAGTCAGTTCATCATGGGGACAGCTAGAATGGAGTGGATGTATGGAGGACCTACTTATACCTGCTCCAGTTATTGCAGAAGCCATGAACCTACCAGGAGCAACTCCAGTCTAGCTGTCTCACTGCTGATCTGACTAGAATGGAGTTGCTGTAGGGAGGACCTACCAGGAGCCACTCCATTTTAGTCCCCTCACTAGTAAACTGACTAGAATGGAGTTGCTGTAGGGAGGACCTACCAGGAGCCACTCCATTCTAGGCCCCTCACTAGTGACCTGACTAGAATGGAGTTGCTGTAGGGAGGACCTACCAGGAGCCACTCCATTCTAGTCCCCTCACTAGTAAACTGACTAGAATGGAGTTGCAGTAGGGAAGACTTACCAGGAGCCACTCCATTCTAGTCCCCTCACTAGTGATCTTACTAGAATGGAGTTGCTGTAAGGAGGACCTACCAGGAGCCACTCCATTCTAGTCCCCTCACTCATGATCTGACTAGAATGGAGTTGCAGTAAGGAGGACCTACTAGGAGCCACTCCATTCTAGTCCCCTCACTAGTGATCTGACTAGAATGGAGTTGCAGTAAGGAGGACCTACTAGGAGCCACTCCATTCTAGTCCCAACACTAGTGACCTGACTAGAATGGAGTTGCTGTAGGGAGGACCTACTAGGAGCCACTCCATTCTAGCTGCCTCACTGCTGATCTGACTAGAATGGAGTTGCTGTAGGGAGGACCTACCAGGAGCCACTCCATTTTAGTCCCCTCACTAGTAAACTGACTAGAATGGAGTTGCTGTAGGGAGGACCTACCAGGAGCCACTCCAGTCTAGTCCCCTCACTAGTAAACTGACTAGAATGGAGTTGCAGTAGGGAAGACTTACCAGGAGCCACTCCATTCTAGTCCCCTCACCAGTGATCTGACTAGAATGGAGTTGCTGTAGGGAGGACCTATCAGGAGCCACTCCATTCTAGTCCCCTCACTAGTAAACTGACTAGAATGGAGTTGCAGTAGGGAAGACTTACCAGGAGCCACTCCATTCTAGGCCCCTCACTAGTGATCTGACTAGAATGGAGTTGCTGTAGGGAGGACCTACCAGGAGCCACTCCATTCTAGACAGCTCAGGAGGGAGACAGCTAGAATGGAGTTGCTTTTGGTAGGTTCTCCTTACAGCAACTTCATTCTAGTCAGTTCAGCAGTGAGACAGCTAGAATGGAGTTGGCGTATGGAGGACCTACTTACACCTGCTCGTTTGTGCAAAAATCATGAACCTACCAGGATCAACTCCATTCTAGTCAGGTCAGTAGTGAGGCAGCTATAATGGAGTGGCTCCTGGTAGGTTCATGGCTTCTGCATTGACTGGGGCTGGTATAAGTAGATCCTCACCACCAGGTGTATCCTCTCCTCTGAGAGGGCATATATTCTAGCATGTTTAGTACTGTAATGTCTAGAACACAGCTGAGGGCCAAAGTCTGACACCTGTTATAAACTACATTTCCCATCAGGACATACCTGTCCTGGCATGATGGGAATTGTAGTTTTGCAACTGCTGACACCTCGGGTCTAGAATGTTCCCTTTTCTCTGAGTTCCTGACTCTGATTCAGTATTGAAATGTCTAGTCCGTATCCTCTCCTCTGAGCGTATCATCTCCTCTGAGCTTCTCACTGAGCGGGCAGTATTACACAGCATGATTATGAGGTAGGGCTGGGCGATATTGGGCTAAATCAATATAGCAGTTAATCGCACACGTAGTCGCGTTAGCAATAATTGAACAATAATTCTGACACAGGCAGCACGGTGGCTCAGTGGTTAGCACAGTAGCCTTGCAGCACTGGGGTCCTGGGTTCAAATCCCACCAAGGGAAACATCTGCAAAGAGTTTGTATGTTCTCTCCGTGTTTGCGTGGGTTTCCTCTGGGTACTCCGGTTTCCTCCCACACCCAAAAACATACTGATAGGTGAAAAGGTGAATCTGTGTGTGCTATACAAATAAACAATTTTTATTATGACATGCCAAATTGGCTATATTTTGATTCTAAAAAGTGAAGGGGAAAAAAAAAAAAAAAAAGAACTCACTGAGCAGCAACACAAGGCAGGGCAATATAGTCTATTGTCATTATTATTTGTTATTATTAGGAGTTTCAGCAGAGACCTGAACATGTATACACAGGTATACAGCTATGTACTCACTACAGGATGTGTATATACACAGGTATACAGCTATATACACACTGCAGGACGTGTATACACGGGTATACAGCTATGTACACACTACAGGACATGTACACACAGGTATACAGCTATGTACACACTGCAGGACGTGTATACACAGGTATACAGCTATATACACACTGCAGGACGTGTATATACAGGGGGTCACATAGGGATAGGGGTATATGACTATACGGGGGGGGCACATAGGGATGGGGGGGCGGATAGAGGTGTATTACTACAAAGGGAGGGGTGGATAGAGGTGTATAACTATACAGAGGGCACATAGCGATGGGGGGCGGATAGAGGTGTACTACTATTAAAGGGAGGGGTGGATAGAGGTGTATTACTATACGGGGGGGGGAACATAGGGATGTGGGACGGATGGAGGTTTATTACTATACAGGGAGGGGTGGATAGAGGTGTATGACTATATGGGGGTTTATAGGGAGAGGTGTGTATGACTATATGGGGAGCTTACAGAGATAGGGGGATAGGGGTGTATAACTATACGGGGGGAATCTAGGGATGGGGGTGTATGACTATACAGGGGGCACATAAGGATAGGGGTGTATGACTATACAGGGGGTTATAGGGATAGGGGTGTATGACTATATGGGGGGGTTATAGGGATAGGGGTGTATGACTATATGGGGGGCTTCTAGGGATAATGGTGTATGACTATACAGGGGTGGGCAC
Organism: Dendropsophus ebraccatus; assembly: GCF_027789765.1. Taxonomy (NCBI): domain Eukaryota; kingdom Metazoa; phylum Chordata; class Amphibia; order Anura; family Hylidae; genus Dendropsophus; species Dendropsophus ebraccatus. Next base: position 46,501,383 of record NC_091466.1, read on the forward strand.
ATAGGTATGGGGATGTATTACTATATGGGCCCAGCACACAGTATATGAGCACTCACAGCTCCTGTTTTTTCCCATTCTGTTTTTTGCAGCTATGGTGAGCGCAATACCTTATCCAGACTTGTGCTGCTTGGGGGCGACCTTCTCCGCCGGTGGTGCTGGCCGGGTTCTGGTGTGGTGTTTTTGGGTCTGGTCCTGTGGCATGGGGGTCGCAGGGCCGTCCCATGGCCCCCGTTCCCTGGCTGTGCACGCCTGCGGGGTTGGTGGCCACTGACTGGCACGGTGTGGACTTAGTGTAGGGACCCATGTGTATCAGATACCGGCACGAGGTACATGGGGCAGTATGGCTTGATCAATTCATACACAAAATTCTGATGTGTTTTTTATTTAGCCAAGCGGCACTAGCATCAGCCATAGGTGTGAGGTGCAGCACTCTGTTTCTTCCCTGAACCGCATTTTGTTTCTCTCTTTTCTCCGTGTATTGCACTCCTCCTGGTGAGACCCACATGACCGCAATTAGCAGGAGACACCTGAGTGCACATGGTTTTAATCCCTCCTGTTTTTTCCCATTCTGTTTGCTGCAGCTATGGTGAGCGCAATACCTTATCCAGACTTGTGCTGCTTGGGGGCGACCTTCTCCGCCGGCGGTGCTGGCCGGGTTCTGGTGTGGTGTTTTTGGGTCTGGTCCTGTGGCATGGGGGTCGCAGGGCCGTCCCATGGCCCCCGTTCCCTGGCTGTGCACGCCTGCGGGGTTGGTGGCCACTGACTGGCACGGTGTGGACTTAGTGAAGGGACCCATGTGTATCAGATACCGGCACGAGGTACATGGGGCAGTATGGCTTGATCAATTCATACACAAAATTCTGATGTGTTTTTTATTTAGCCAAGCGGCACTAGCATCAGCCATAGGTGTGAGGTGCAGCACTCTGTTTCTTCCCTGAACCACATTTTGTTTCTCTCTTTTCTCCGTGTATTGCACTCCTCCTGGTGAGACCCACATGACCGCAATTAGCAGGAGACACCTGAGTGCACATGGTTTTAATCCCTCCTGTTTTTTCCCATTCTGTTTGCTGCAGCTATGGTGAGCGCAATACCTTATCCAGACTTGTGCTGCTTGGGGGCGACCTTCTCCGCCGGCGGTGCTGGCCGGGTTCTGGTGTGGTGTTTTTGGGTCTGGTCCTGTGGCATGGGGGTCGCAGGGCCGTCCCATGGCCCCCGTTCCCTGGCTGTGCACGCCTGCGGGGGTGGTGGCCACTGACTGGCACGGTGTGGACTTAGTGTAGGGACCTATGTGTATCAGATACCGGCACGAGGTACATGGGGCAGTATGGCTTGATCAATTCATACACAAAATTCTGATGTGTTTTTTATTTAGCCAAGCGGCACTAGCATCAGCCATAGGTGTGAGGTGCAGCACTCTGTTTCTTCCCTGAACCGCGGTGGATAGAGGTGTATTACTATACGGGGGGGGGGGAACATAGGGATGTGGGACGGATGGAGGTTTATTACTATACAGGGAGGGGTGGATAGAGGTGTATGACTATATGGGGGTTTATAGGGAGAGGTGTGTATGACTATATGGGGAGCTTACAGAGATAGGGGGATAGGGGTGTATAACTATACGGGGGGAATCTAGGGATGGGGGTGTATGACTATACAGGGGGCACATAAGGATAGGGGTGTATGACTATACAGGGGGTTATAGGGATAGGGGTGTATGACTATATGGGGGGGTTATAGGGATAGGGGTGTATGACTATATGGGGGGCTTCTAGGGATAATGGTGTATGACTATACAGGGGTGGGCACATAGGTATGGGGATGTATTACTATATGGGCCCAGCACACAGTATATGAGCACTCACAGCTCAGGCAGAGACCTGGGGCAGGCTGGGGGTACACAGCAGCTCCCGCACCTGAGCACTCAAAAGGAGAAGAGGATCTGCAGGCGCTGGCAGCTGCTTCCTTCCTCCAGCCTCCGGAGCAGGTACAGCAGTTCCTTCCTGCAAGGTAGTGACAACTCCCGGTCACAGAACCCCGCACGTCCGCAGGAAAGAGCTGCTGCATCTCCCACATGTATAGCTGATAGCGTGCCCCAGCGTGTCCGATCGCAAATCGGGGGACACTGCGGCCGCCATGCCAGAGCCACAAGTGTGCGCACACTGAAACTGGAGCCTCACACTGACAACAGAGGACTAGGAAGACAGGCAGGAGGCTAGACGACTGGCTGCCATTTGCAGGACGCGACTGTACTGACGGCCCGACCCGGGCGTGGGGGGGGGATGGCGCTCAGACCGGATGCGTGCGCGGGGAGGGGGGGGGGGCTGGGCACTCTGACACGACGGATCGGGCGCGGGAAGGCTGCGGGGGGGGGGCACTCTGACGTGACGGACCGGGCGCAAGGGTCTGGGGTCGGGCACTCTGACGTGATGGACCGGGCGCAAGGGTCTTGGGTGACTGTAACGGGCTGGGCGCGGGGGGGGGGGGGGGGGGTGCTCTGACTGGACGCGAATGGGACGGGTGTGGGTGGTTGTTGTGCTCTGCCGGGCTGCTCAGACAGGGAGTTACAAATATACCGCAGATACCGTCCTGGCAAAGTTGAGGTTGGTTAACCGACGCCAAAGACGGTATCGCTATTTTTGCGGTATATCGCCCAGCCCTATTAAGAGGTGAAAGCGAGTGGCAACATGTTAGGTCAGTGCTCACTTCTCCCTTGTTCCCCGCTCGTTGTCTGTGTTATTACACGCACATACAGTGAGCGGGGGAACGGCGGGCAGCTGCCGGAGGGGCAGCCCGGACTATTCTTACATCGCTCAGGCTGCCCATTGTAGACAGCAGCATTATCCTGATCTGGGTATCTCAACCAGTTTGAAGACGACAATCAGCGATATCATGGATTATTACACCAAATGATTATCAGACAGAACGGCCAGAAATCATCAGAGTAAGGCCAATAATCCTTTGGTATAATAGGACTATTAGCTGTACAGGAAACAGGACTGGTGTGTGTGGGGTCTGTATACAGGGGGAGAGGACTGGTGTGTGGGGTCTGTATACAGGGGGGAGAGGACTGGTGTGTGAGGGGTCTGTATACAGGGGGAGAGGACTGGTGTGTGTGGGGTCTGTATACAGGGGGAGAGGACTGGTGTGTGTGGGGTCTGTATACAGGGGGAGAGGACTGGTGTGTGTGGGGTCTGTATACAGGGGGAGAGGACTGGTGTGTGTGGGGTCTGTATACAGGGGGAGAGGACTGGTGTGTGTGGGGTCTGTATACAGGGGGAGAGGACTGGTGTGTGTGGGGTCTGTATACAGGGGGAGAGGACTGGTGTGTGGGGGGTCTGTATACAGGGGGAGAGGACTGGTGTGTGGGGGGTCTGTATACAGGGGGAGAGGACTTGTGTGTGGGGGGTCTGTATACAGGGGGAGAGGACTGGTGTGTGGGGGGTCTGTATCCAGGGGGAGAGGACTGGTGTGTGGGGGGTCTGTATACAGGGGGAGAGGACTGGTGTGTGGGGTCTGTATACAGGGGAGAGGACTGGTGTGTGGGGTCTGTATACAGGGGGAGAGGACTGGTGTGTGTGTGGTCTGTATACAGGGGAGAGGACTGGTGTGTGGGGTCTGTATACAGGGGAGAGGACTGGTGTGTGGGGTCTGTATACAGGGGAGAGGACTGGTGTGTGTGGGGTCTGTATACAGGGGAGAGGACTGGTGTGTGTGGGGTCTGTATACAGGGGAGAGGACTGGTGTGTGTGGGGTCTGTATACAGGGGAGAGGACTGGTGTGTGTGGGGTCTGTATACAGGGGGAGAGGACTGGTGTGTGTGGGGTCTGTATACAGGGGGAGAGGACTGGTGTGTGTGGGGTCTGTATACAGGGGGAGAGGCCTGGTGTGTATGGGGTCTGTATACAGGGGGAGAGGACTGCGGTGTGTGGGGTCTGTATACAGACCGACACACAGACCAGTCCTCTCCCCTGTATACAGACCCCCCCACACACCAGTCCTCCCCCCTGTATACAGACCCCCCGCACACCAGTCCTCTCCCCCTGTATACAGACCCTACACACCAGTCCTCTCCCCCTGTATAAAGACACCGCACACCAGTCCTCTCCCACTGTATACAGACCCCACACACCAGTCCTCTCCCCCTGTATACAGACCCCACACACCAGTCCTCTCCCCCTGTATACAGACCCCACACACCAGTCCTCTCCCCCTGTATACAGACCCCACACACACCAGTCCTCTCCCCTCTGTATACAGACCCCACACACACACACACCAGTCCTCTCCCCCTGTATACAGACCCTACACACCAGTCCTCTCCCCCTGTATACAGACCCCACACACCAGTCCTCTCCCCTGCATACAGACCCCACACACCAGTCCTCTCCCCTGTATACAGACACCACACACCAGTCCTCTCCCCCTGTATACAGACCCCCCACACACCAGTCCTCTCCCCCTGTATACAGACCCCACACACACCAGTCCTCTCCCCCTGTATACAGACCCCACACACCAGTCCTCTCCCCCTGTATACAGACCCCACACACCAGTCCTCTCCCCCTGTATCCCCCCCATGTTACTGTGGATATTGCAGCTTGCCTCCCTCTGTTATTGCACAGTGAATAGTGCAGCAGGACCTCAGCTTGTTCCCGCTCTGCACAGCTTGCATATTCACTGTGAGTCCCCGCCCCTTCCTCCAAGAGGCTCCACCCCCACTGTGACATCATACCTCACAGGAGCAACTCCATTCTAGACACAACCCATCGCCTACCCCTGCCTACTCTTTGTCCCGGCCCTGCTGGTAAGCCTGCTTGAACAGATGTGTTTTGAGGGCACGTTTGAAGCTTTGGGTATTGGAGGTGAGTCTGACAGTCTTGGGTAATGCATTCCATAGAACTGGTGCAGCTCGGGTGAAGTCCTGGAGACGGAAGTGAGAGGTGCGGATTAAGGTGGATGTTAGTCTTAAGTCATTAGAGGAGCGTAAGGCACGGGTAGGGCAGTAGACAGAGATGAGGGAGGAGATATAGGGAGGTGCAGCACTGTGGAGAGCCTTGTGGGTGAGCAGGAGGACTTTGTATTGTATCCTGTGTTTAACAGGGAGCCAATGTAGTGACAGGGGGGAGGCATTGGTATAGCGGCTGGACATGGGGATAAGCCTGGCCGCTCTATTGAGAATGGACTGGAGAGAGGAGAGTTTAGAGGAAGGGAGGCCGATTAGTAAGGAATTGCAGTAGTCAAGGCGGGAATGGATCAGAGCGACAATAAGAGTTTTAGCAGATTCGACAGTAAGGAAGGGACGAATTTTAGAGAAGTTTTTTAGATGCAGATTACAGGAACGTGAAACAGATTTAATATGAGGAGTGAAGGACAGATCTGAGTCAAACATAACCCCAAGGCAGCGGGCTTGCTGTGTAGGGGTTATGGTTGCACCACAGACAGAGATGGAAATGTCAGGTGGAGGGTGTTTAGCAGAGGGAGGGAGGACAAGAAGCTCAGTCTTAGAAAGGTTTAGTTTTAGGAATAGGGAGGACATAGCGTTAGAGACGGCAGACAGACAGTTACTGGTGTTCTGTAGAAGTACGGGGGTGATATCACGGGAGGAGGTATATAGCTGGGTATCATCAGCATAGAGATGGTACTGAAAACCAAACTTACTGATGATTTGTCCGATGGGTAAAGTGTAAAGTGAGAAAAGGAGAGGGCCCAGGACTGATCCCTGAGGAACCCCGACTGTAAGGGGGAGAGAAGATGAGGTGGAGCCAGAAAGCGATACGCTAAAGGAGCGGTCAGAGAGATAGGAGGAAAACCAGGAAAGAGCAAAGTCCTTTAGGCCAATAGAGCGGAGCGTGGAGAGGAGGAGCTGGTGGTCTACAGTGTCAAAAGCTGCAGATAGGTCCAGGAGAATGAGCAGGGAATGGTCACCTTTAGATTTGGCGGTGAGGAGATCATTAGAGACTTTAGTAAAAGCAGTTTCTGTAGAGTGGTGAGGACGGAAACCAGACTGAAGGGGATCAAGGAGAGAGTTGTCAGAGAGGTAACGGGTTAGGCGGGAATAGACCAGACGTTCCAAGAGTTTAGAGATAAAAGGGAGATTAGAGACAGGTCGATAGTTGGCTGCACAGGAGGGGTCTAGGGAGGGTTTTTTCAGTAATGGAGTGATGGTGGAGTGTTTGAAAGTCGAGGGGAAGATGCCAGAGGAGAAGGAGAGGTTGAAGACTTTAGTAAGGTAGGTAGTGACAACAGGGGAGAGAGACTGGACAAGGTGTGAGGGAATAGGGTCACTAGGGCAGGTGGTGGGGCGAGAGGAGGCGAGGAGTCTGGAGACTTCCTCCTCTGTCACTGGCTCAAAGGCTGAGAGGGATGAGGAGGAACAGTGAGAAGGAATAGGATTAATATTACCTGGGGAATGGGAGATGATCTCCTGGCGGATTGTGTTTATTTTACCCTTGAAGTAGTTGGCTAAGCCTTCAGCACTGAGGTTAGTGATGGGTGTCTGAACTTTGGGTTTAAGGAGAGAGTTGAGGGTATCAAAGAGGCGTTTTGGGTTATGGGAAAGAGAAGAGATCAGAGTGGTAAAGTAGGATTGCTTAGCAGAGTGAAGAGCTGAGTAGTAGCTTCTAAGCATAGACTTATAATGTAGAAGGTTGGCTGTTGTCTTGGATTTCCTCCACAGATGTTCAGCACACCTAGAACACCGTCTAAGAAAACGAGTTCTGCATGTGTTCCAGGGTTGTGGCCGTCTGTGTCGGGCTGTTTGGGGTATAGGGGGTGCACGTTTGTCCAGAGTGGTTTTGAGGGTGTCATGGTATTGTTTGGCAGCAAGATTAGGACAGGAGAGGGAAGAGGTGGGGGGCAATGATGACTGTACGGTATCTAGCAGTTGTTGGATGTCTATAGCACGTAAGTTCCTATATGTGAGTGAGTGAGTGAGTGAGTGTTTTGGCTATGTGAGAACGTTGCCTTACACAGTTTGATAAATCTGGGCCATAGCTGCTCCCATCCATAAACAGCGCCACTACTGTCCCCGGTTTTTCTGTGGTATTGCAGCACATTTTCTAGTGAAGTAAATAAAACTGAGTTGTAATACCACATAACACCTGAGGATAAGCATGGCGCCGTTCTTGAAATAAATCAGAAATAAATAAATACATACATTTATAATTCAGGATAACTCACATAACCCCCTAGATCTAAGATAAAAGCTTACACTGATTTGTTAGTTTATTGTCCGCATTTTTCAAACATAAGTGACAATTATAATTGTAAATTATACCACAAATAGGGTGTGCAGTATATAGGAGAGTTTTCTATGCAACAGAGTGACACAATATGACAGTATAATACCCCAATGTGTACTGGATGGGATTCTAATAAAATTATCCACAGACACTGATTACTCATCTACCTTCATTATATTCATCTGCGGCGCTGGTTTGGGGAATTTGTATTTTTTATTGATATTCCGTCACCATTTTGATGGCCGCCATATTGGATCAAGGGCAAATTTTCCAATGGGAAGGTGGTCATGTAGCATATAAAAAAAAAAAAAAGAATTTTCTCAGAAATGGATTGCCTCAATCAGGTTTGCAATATCTCTCTTGTTCAGATATCTCATTTTCCCGTTTGTAATTTTATTTTTTAATAAAGGAAATAAAAAACAATTGGCCAAGAGAAAGATGGCAAAGGTATAAGTAGAAGTATGAGTGTAAAAAACTAGAAATACCTTGCGTTGAAAAGATACTTCACACCTGTTCACAAACATAAGTGTGCCGGTTCACAAACAGACACCCAGCTAGAAAAGAGTGGGGTCCTCCTAGCCAAAGTTCCCATTCTGCAGATTATTGCTCCTTGTAATAAAGACAACGATCATCGACTGATTGGTTATTTTTGGTCCTGACCTACAAACATTGGCCGCCGACTGCGCATCACTACGTGTAATAACGATGCACGGCCGATGGCTGATGACTGTATAAAGAAAATAATAAAGTATATACATACCTCTGCCGCTCCCCGATTCTTCTGCCCGCTCCCCGATATTTTCCTGGCTTCTGCCCGCTGTCCGCAGCTGCCGGTGCAACTTCACAGACCGTCTCTAGATTTCCACCGGCGGCTAAGGACAGCGGGCAGAAACAATGAAGATACTGGGGAGCAGTATGCAGTATGGATCCCGCTGTCTGCCCTCTCTGTGGAAAAGGTAGAGACAGCCCCAGGACCACATGGAAAAACATAGATATCATCCACATGGTCCTCGGGCTGCCCCCCACCTTCTCCACAGAGCGGACTGACAGCGGGATTACAAATCTGACCATTCTGCTTCATAGCCCACTAAATCAGCCCCCCGTGTAATTTTGGAAGAAATGACTGTGTGTGTAATCCTGGATGAGCACTGTAATAGTGCCCCCACCTACACCCTATCCCATCCAAGCACATAGATCAGATGGACACAGAAGGAGGTCTCATGCTCAGCAATATACCAATGTCCTCTGCTTACTCTCTCTATTTCCTATTTCAGGCTGGACTGGATGACGGCAAGGGTGAGTTTTGTCTATAATATCTCTATGTATCTATGTATCTCTACAATGTATAAAGCAGTTCTCTAAACTAATGGTTTTCTATTTTTTTTCTTTAGATGAAGAATCGGATTTCGGGTGAGTAAATCTAAACTGAAGATGTAAAACTTGTGTGACCCTATAATTCCTCCCCTATAGACCCCGATCATCACTGATGTCTCTAATGTGTTACTGGTTTTCACTATCTTCTCTATTCTATCACTAACAGGAGCGACATCGAGGACATTGAGGAGGATTCGGACGATTGGGAGTAAGTATCTCATAGTATCGTCTTAAACAACAAGCCTATAAAAATTACAGGTGTTAGGAGCTTTTTTTGTTGTTTTTTTAAGGGGTAATTCAGCAAAAAAAAAAAAAATCTTTCAAATCAACTGGTGTCAGAAAGTGCCAGAGATTTGTAATTTACTTCTATGAAAAAAATAAATCTCCAATACTTATCAGCTGCTGGATGTCCTGCACGAAGTGGTGTATTCTTTCCAGTTTGACACAGTTGCTCTATGCTGCCATCTAAGTCTGGGACAGGAACTGCACTGTAGCAAATCCCCATAGAAAACCTTTCCTGCTTTTCAGACTGGAAAGAATACCACTTCATGCAGGACATTCAGCAGCTGATAAGTAATGGAGGACTTGGGATTTTATAATGGAAGTAAATTACAAATCTCTAAACCTCTGGCATTTTTCTGGCACCAGCTGGTTTGAATGAAAAAACTGTTTGCTGAACAATCCTTTCTACTCCCTTCTTATTGGTGAAGTTCTGCCAGAAAACTGATGTCTCTAATGTGTGTTTGGTTCTCACCATCTTCTCTATTCTATCACTAACAGCAGCGACGACATCGATGAGCGTCTGGAGGATTTGGAGTAAGTATCTCACAGTAAAATACTATAGTAATATAATCAGTCACAGACATGTCCGCAGGGGGATCACGTATCAAACAACAAACCTATGAAAAACAGCATTTTAATCTTTCAAATCAACAGGTGCTACAGAGTGCCAGAGATTTGTAATTTACTTATAAATCTCAACTCTTCTAATACTTATCAGCTGCTGCATGCCCTGCAGGAAGTGGTGTATTCTTTCCAGTCTGACACAGTGCTCTCTGATGCCACCTCTGTCCATGTCACGAACTGCCCAGAGCAGCAGCAAATCCCAATAGAAAACCCTCTCCTGCTCTCCAGACTGGAAAGAATACACCACATCATGCAGGACATACAGCAGCTGATAAGTAATGGAAGACTTAAAGAGGACCTGTCACCCCCCGCGCCGGGGTGACAGGCTCCCCACCCCCAGATAGATCCCCTTATACTTACCTCATGTCGCCGAGTCCCGCTGCCGGAGCCGGTCCCGGGACGGAGATATCCCGGTGAGAAGCCGGCAAGCACGCTGTGGAGATGAGTCCAGCGTCCATAGAGAATGAATGGAGCCGGACTCATCTCTGCTGCGCGCGCACGGCTCCATTCATTCTCTATGGACGCCGGACCCATCTCCACAGCGCGCGCGCGCTGGCTTCTCACCGGGATATCTCTATCCCGGGACCGGCTCCGGCAGCGGGACTCGGCGACATGAGGTAAGTATAAGGGGATCTATCTGGGGGTGGGGAGCCTGTCACCCCGGCGCGGGGGGTGACAGGTCTCCTTTAAGATTTTTTTCATAGATTACAAATCTCTGACATTTTCTGGCACCAGTTGATTTAAAAGAACTTTTTCTTTTATTTTTTAATGTTACATTACTTGCATTGTTTTCTAGCAAACCTTGCAGCATTTTGTTTGAATAAAGTGTTTTTCTTGGTCTGATTTTTATGGTGTTTTCCCCCATAGCAGAGCATGTGATTCATTGGTTTCCCTTTGAGGCTGGGTTTACACATGGCAGTTTTTTTTGGAAAGCTGCTATTGCAGTTTTTAAGCCAAAACCAGAAGTGGATTCAAAGTAATGGGTACAATAAAGGAAGCGCTTATATGTCTCCTACCTGCCGGATCCACTCCTGGCTTTGGCTCAAAAATTCCAGTGGCAGATTTCCAAAAAAACTACCTTGTGTGAAACCAACCTCAATCACATGAACTGTAAAGTAAAAAAACCAAACCTTTTTTTTTCTTTACAACGAATATCATTGCATATCAACAATCAAAAATAAATATACAAAAATATAAATACCATCCATCCATTTGAAGACCCTCCCCCATCACCCCCCACACGTTTTCATATTTGTCCCCTCAAAAAGTCTATAAGTGCGTGTGACTCAATTGTAAAAATAGAAGTATCCTTTGTGCTTTCGAAGGCGCTTTTTATCTGAAAATCCCAGAATGTGCGTCCATCGTGCACTCCATATCTCGCCTGCATTGCTGAAAAGCCAATCAAAGTGCCTCGATGAGTTATGTGACTTAAGTGCCTAACTCCTTTGTTAATCCAAAATTGTCAATCTATTATCTTTGTAAATTCGTGACATTTTGTATTCCCCCAGATTGGCGTAAACTCTAAACTGTTTTTAATCTTACATAGGCGTTTGACCACTTTCCATGGTCTAGTGTACAATTTAACATAAGAAAAGAAACCTAAATTATCCCCCTTCAACAACTCTCCTTCTAAACTTTCCAAGATATTTCCATTTGGGACAGCTTCTTGGAGGATATATCTGACTGTAGGGGAGAGGAGGCCCCGCATCAAGTCCTGTAACTTCATTGCTAGAAAATATAGCCGAAAGTCTGGCATGCTCAGCCCACCTTCCCCCTCTCTCTGTACCAATAGCTGATATTTAATCCCCACTTTTCTCCTCCCCCATATCAGACTATTAATAAGAGCAAGTAGCCTTCTAAACCACCGATCCTGGATCCAGATTGGAGCCTCAACCTCAATCACATGAACTGTAAAGTAAAAAACTAAAACCTTAACAAAACACACAACACATATGTAAAGAATAGACGCCATACCTAGAGCACACACCAAGGTCCCAAAGTGACAAAAAACACCAAGTAGACAAAATCATTGATTGTGGTGACTTTCACATCTCATTCCAAATACCCAGTACAGCGCATTTATAGTCAGATCATCTGGTCTAATAAATCTGGGCCAGTGGATTTCCAATGTATATGTTTCTATAAAACCTCCCCCAACATGCAGCACTTGGAGGACAGACTAATATCCCGTGCAATAATTTTTTTTATTATTATGTAATAGGTGGAAAATGGTCGTGATGGACGCCCCGTGGATTTTCAGGTAATTACACTTCATTAAAACAGCAGAAAAAAATCAAATAAATCATTTTTACAATAGTTTTCTCCCCCGCTCACACACATCTCTGTCCATGCCATAGACTCCATTCTATGGTCGGGTGGATTCCGCAGTCCACACGAACAATTGACTTGTCAATTCTTCGAACGGATGGCGGAATCTGACCGACCATAGAACGGAGTCTATGGCACAGGTGGAGATGTGTTCCAGCGGCTGTGGTGTAATCCGAAGCGGGTTACTAGTAAGTAATTGAAGAGGAAAGTTTTCTGCTTAAAATTCATCTATTCACCTCTGGCAGAATAGGAACAGAATTCAAGCAGAATTCAAACCCCATTGAATTCTATAGGATTCCCCTGGAGGAATCGGCCCAAAAAATTGACATGTCAATTCTTTGTCGGATCCGTGGCAGAAAATTCTGATTGAAAATTCTGCTGTGTGAATAACAGAGCGGAAATCCCATTGAACACAATAGAACATTGCTCTATTCATATTTTATGGAAAGAATTTCAAGCGGAAATTTAGGGTGTGTTCACATTATGGAATCTGCACGGATAACCTGCCATGGATTCCACTGCTCGCATCTCCTCCTGTTCCATTGAATCCATACTATGGTCTGGGGATTCCGCCATCCGCATTAAGAATTGACATGTCAATTCTTTGGGCAGATGTCGGAATCCGCCCGATTATAGATAGAGTCTATGGGACAGGTGGAGAGGCACACGGGCGCATCCTGCTTCAAATTCCTGGCCTATTCCTCAATGTGCACATCCCCTTAAGGGGAAAACTGGCAGTGATGACAAGGGGTTAGTAAATATCCTGATGGATTTTATGTTCTTATTGAGAGGTCACAATAAATAACATTTTCTGAAAGTTTCAAATGGGACCAAGTAACAATCATCCTAACCAACCCGATGTTCTCTGTTACAGAGACGACAAGTACCCGCTCTACAGTTGGATCCCGAGCCTGGAGACCATCGTGTAAGTATGAAGAAGCAGCAGAGGTATAATCATCCATCTACATGATATCACAATATGAGTCCATTTATATCTGTGTTCCCCAACAAATACTCACATATGTATATTCACATATCCCCAAAACTATGGGGCAGATTTAACACACGATTTGGTTTCTGATCTATATACAGGGAGACTGACGAAGAAGAGGACGAGGCAGTGGACATCCCCTGGTGAGGGCTCAAAGAATTATATTTTCTATTTATTTTAACTGCATCTTCCCCTATAGACTCCGATCATCGTGAAGATGTCTGTAAATATCATTATTGTCTTTTATTAAAGGGGTACTCCGGCGCGGGGGTATTTTTCAGATTCAGGCCGGGGAGGGGGTGGTTATGGATGGCGGAGGTCACTTACCTCCCCGATTCCAGCGCCAGGTCCCGGATCGCGCCGCCCTGTACACTTATTCCGCAGCCACTCCATGGTGTGAGCTGCCACATGAGACGTGACGTCTCCAAGCAGCTTACCCATTCATCGTCTGTAGCGGAGTTCCGCCTCGGCCGCTGAATGGGTAAGCTGCTTGGAGACGTCACGTCTCATGTGGCAGCTCACACCATTGAGCGGCCGCGGAACGAGTGTATAGGACGGCGCGATCCGGGACCTGGCGCTGGAATCGGGGAGGTAAGTGACCTCCGCCATCCATAACCACCCCCTCCCCGGCCGTATCTGAAAAATACCCCCGGGCCGGAGTACCCCTTTAATGACGTTCTGCTAGAAAACTGTTGTCTCTAATGTGTGTCTGGTTTTCACTATCTTCTCTGTTCTATCACTAACAGGAGCGAGGACGACACAGAGGAGGACACAGAGGATTGGGAGTAAGTATCTCATAGTCTCGTCTTAAACAACAAGCCTATGAAAATTACAGTGTTAGGAGTTTTTTTTAAAGGGGTAATTCAGCAAAAAATTCTTTCAAATCAGCTGGAGCCAGAAAGTGCCAAAGATTTGTAATTCACTTCTGTTAAAAACATTTCCAGTACTTCTCAGCAGCTGTAGGTTCTGCAGGAAATGGTGTATTCTTTCCAGCCTGTTGCTTTCTGACATCTAAGTCTGGGAAAGGAACTGCCCAGAGCGGTAGCAAATCCCCATAGAAAACCTCTCCTGCTTTCCAGAATAGAAAGAATACAACTTCCTGCAGGACATACAGCAGCTGAGAAGTAATGGAGGGCTTGAGATTCTTTAATGGAAGTAAATTACAAATCTCTGGCACTTTCTGGCACCAGCTGGTTTGAAAGAAAAACTTTTTTGCTAAACTACCCCTTTAATTTTACATTAGTTGTATTTTTTCTCGCAAAATTTGTTGCATTTTATTTAAATGTAAAACTAAAAATGTAAAACTTGTGTGACCCTATAATTCCTCCCCTATAGACACCAATCATTACCAGGATGTCTCTAATGTGTGTCTGGTTTTCACTATCTTCTCTATTCTATCACTAACAGGAGCGTCATCGACGACATCGCGGAGGATTCGGACGATTGGGAGTAAGTATCTAAGTCTCGTCTTAAAAATTAGTGTAAGGAGATTTTTTATTTTTATTTTTTTAAAGGGGTAATTCAGCAAAAAAATTCTTTCAAATCAACTGTTGCCAGAAAGTGGCAGAGATTTGTAATTTACTTCTATTAAAAAAAAATCTCAAATACTTATCAGCTGCTGTATGTCCTGCCGGAAGTGGTGTATTCTTTACAGTCTGACACAGTTGCTCCCTGCTCCCACCTCTGTCTGCGACAGGAACTGCCCAGAGCAATAGCAAATCCCCAAATAAAACCTCTCCTGCTGTCCAAACTGGAAAGAATACCACATCCTGCAGGACATTCAGCAGCTGAGAAGTAATGGAGGACTTGGGATATTTTAATGGAAGTAAATTACAAATCTCTGGCACTTTTCTGGCACCAGATGGTTTGAAAGAAAAAAAAAATGTTTACTGAACTATTCTTTTCTTATTGGTGAAATTCTGCCAGAAAACTGATGTCTCTAATGTGTGTTTGGTTCTCACCATCTTCCCTATTCTATCACCAACAGCAGCGACGACATCGATGAGCGTCTGGAGGATTTGGAGTAAGTATCTCACAGTAACATACAGTATATTATAGTAATATAATCAGTCACAGACATGTCCGCAGGGGATCACGTGTTAAAAAACAAACCTATGATGATCAGCATTTTAATCTTTCAAATCAACAGGTGCTACAGAGTGCCAGAGATTTGTAATTTACTTGAAAATTTCAACTCTTCCAGTATTTATCAGCTGCTGCATGTCCTGCAGGAAGTGGTGTATTCTTTCCAGTCTGACACAGTGCCCTCTGCTGCCACCTCTGTCCATGTCAGGAACTGTCCAGAGCAGCAGCAAATCCCCATAGAAAACCCTCTCCTGCTCTCCAGACTGGAAAGAATACACCACATCATGCAGGACATACAGCAGCTGATAAGTAATGGCAGACTTGAGATTTTTTCATAGATTACAAATCTCTGGCATTTTCTGGCACCAGTTGATTTGATTTTTTTTCCCTTTTTTTAATGTTACTTGCATTGTTTTCTAGCAAACCTTGTGTAACCGGTTGCTTTTGATAATAGTCGCAGAAGGCTATAACCACACAGATTTATAGAAAAAAGAAGAGATTTATTACAGAAAACAATACTTAGCTGCAGTTACAGATGGTACAGATTCATGGTTGTTCCTTCCACAATGAAACGGGGAGCCCCATTGTATATTATGGACTAATATACACCAATTTCGCGCGATGACAGGGTGCTGGGCACCTTCCATCCATGGTCCCAGCTGAGGCTGACTAGAAGCTACATACCCCCGATCTTTATAGTAATTTGGGTGGGGGGTGATGTGCTTCCAGAAATGTCTATGTAGACCACTGATGACCATGAATGGAAGTTTCCCAGGCCCTGTACATGTTTACCAAGCAAAATGTGGTTGTACAATTACAGCTACATGCATTTTGGCAATAACAACAACTGTGTCCTCCAATGTTGACATCTACCTATTCCCATGCACTTAGCTAAATACAAACCAATCCCACTTACACAGCCAGCTAAGATAGATAGATAGATGGATAGATAGAAGATAGATAGATACAAATAAGACATGAAAACACTACATTCCTTCCTATCACATGAATAAGACACTTTAATATTCAGAAATAAACCCATACGGTTACACCTTGCAGAATTTTGTTTGAATAAAGTGTTTTTCTATGTGTCAGATTTTTTGTGGTGTTTTTCCCCATAGCAGAGCATGTGATTCATTGGTTTCTCTTTGAGGCTGGGTTTACACATGGCAGTTTTCTTTGGAAAGCTGCCATTGCAGTTTTTGATCCAACACCAGAAGTGGATTTAAAGTAATGGGTACAATAAAGGAAGCACTTATATGTCTCCGACCTGCCGGATCCACTCCTGGCTTTGGCTCAAAAATTACAGTGGTAGATTTCCCAAAAAACTGTCTTGTGTGAAACCAACCTCAATCACATGAACTGTAAAGTAAAAAAACTAAAAAATTAACAAAACACACAACACATATGTAAAGAAAAGACGCCATACCTAGAGCACACACCAAGGTCCCAAAGTGACAAAAAACACTATCCGGTGATGCTCTTATTACACTGAGCGGAATCTGCCGAATCAGGACCATTCAGTGGATTATTGCTCCGTGTAATAAAGAGCGATCGTGTCTTTTGGTCCTGATCTAAAATCATCAGTCGCCGACTGCACATCTCTACATGTAATAGTGATGTGCGGCTGACGGCTGATGACTATATATAATAAAGTATATACATACCTGCCACACTCCCAGGTGCTTCTGCCTGCTCCTCGGTATCATCCTGTTAGCAGCAGCCAGTAATGATGCGTTTACACAGGCAGATTTATCTGACAGATTTTGGAAGCCAAAGCCAGAAACAGACCATAAACAGGGAACGGGTCATAAAGGAAAGACAGATTTCTCCTCTTTTCAAATCCATTCCTGGCTTTGGCTTCCAAAATCTGTCAGATAAATCTGCCTGTGTAAACGCACCATAAGATACCGGGACTGGGTAGAAGCATTGGAGAACGTGGCAGGTATGTATATACTTTACATATTATTTTACACTAAAGGCAAGGGCTGCACGGACATCGATAACAATATATATATATATATATATATATATATATATATATATATATATATATATACAGCCCTTGCTGCACGATTATCGAGCTGTGTAATAGGCTCAGTAAATCTAGCAGATTGGTGCTCATTTACATTGTCAATCAGGCCGTATAACATGGTGCTTTGCCTGAACTAAGGGCCCTATTCCAAGGGCCGAGCAGGGCACGATCAACGATGTAAATGAGCGCGTTTACTGGGCCTATTCCACAGCCCGATGATCGTTGAGCGAGGGCTGCAGGGACATGGTTACCGATGTCCTTGCAGCCCTTGCACCATACATTACCTGGTAGGACTTCTCCGCTCCGTCTTCCTCCCCGGGTCCTGCGCGCTCTAGCTTCAGAATGGTCTATCAGCTGACAGGCCACTCGGCGGTCCCGGCCTGTGATTGGCTGAGCGCTCTCACAGCTGACAGGCCATTCTGAAGCTGGAGCGCGCAGGACTCGGGGAGGAAGACGGAGCGGAGAAGTCCTGCCAGGTAATGTATGCTGTGCTTCTCAAATCATCGGTCGCCCGCGGCACACCGCTATTCCACCGTAGCGATGCGCGGTGGGAGACCGTTGATTTTAGGTCTGGCCCTAAATAAACGATCAGCCGATGACACGATCATCGGCTAATCGTTTTCTCTATTCCACCGAGCGATAATCGGCCGAATTGGGCCCTAAGTCTCCTCTATCATCATGACTGACGGCCAAGCCAAAACAATCAGTCAAGTTGATAGGGGAAAGGCTGGGGGGGGGGGGCTAGGATTGGAGCGAGGGGAGCAGTGGCACCTTACAGGTTAAGCCACACAGGAGGGATCTGATGCCTAGCAACATCCCCTTGGGTATTTAAAAAAATGTCCATTGGTTTAATATAAAAAAGTAGACTTTTTTTTAAGGTGAATTCACATATTGTACTTTATACATAGTTTGACCAAGATTTTGTGCCTTTTTTGGTCTAATAAATCTGGGCCAGTGGATTTCCAATGTACATGTTTCTATAAAACCTCCCCCAACATGCAGCACTTGGAGGACAGACTAATATCCCCTTTATAATATGCAATTGTTTTTTTATTATTATGTAATAGGTGGAAGATGGCCGTGATGGACGCCCCGTGGATTTTCAGGTAATAACACTACATTAAAACAGCAAAAAAATCAAATAAATCATTTTTACAATAGTTTTCGCCCCTGCTCGCACACATCTCTGCCCGTGCCATAGACTCCATTCTATGGTCGGGCGGATTCCGCCGTCCACCCAAAGAATTGACTTGTCAATTCTTCGGGTGGATGGCGCAATCTGACCGACCACAGAACAGAGTCTATGGCACGGGTGGAGATGCAATCCAACGCGAGTGGCCTAATCCGAGGCGGGTTACTAGCGAGGAATTGAAGAGGAAAATTGTCTGCTTGAAATTCATCTATTCAGCTCTGGCAGAATAGGAGCAGAATTTGAGCAGAATTCAAGTGGAATTCCAGAAGAATTCAAACCCCATTGACTTCTATAGGATTCTCCTGGTGGAATCGGCTTAAAAAATTGCTATGTCAATTCTTTGCCTGAAGGTGGATCCACGGCAGAAAATTCTGCTTGAAAATTCTGCTGTGTGAACAACAGAGCGGAAATCCCGATGAACACAATAGAACATTGCTCTATTCATATTTTATAGGAAGAATTTCAAGCGGAAATTTAGGGTGTGTTCACATTATGGAATCCGCACAGATAACCTGCCACGGATTCCACTGCTCGCATCTCCTCCTGTTCCATTGACTCCATTCTATGGTCGGGGGGATTCTGACATCCGCCCAAAGAATTGACATGTCAATTCTTTGGGCAGATGGCGGAATTTGCCCGACCATAGAATGGAGTCTATGGGACAGGTGGAGAGGCACACGGGTGCGAGCAGGGGCGAGCGGCGGAATCAACTGGAGACTATCCGCACGGATTCTGTAGTGTGAACGCACCGTAAGAGCGGATACCGCTTCAAATTCCTGGCCTATTTCTCAATGTGCACATCCCCTTAAGGGGAAAACTGGCAGTGACGACAAGGAGTTAATACATATCAGTGATGGAATTCATGTTATATCGGGAGGCCGCAATAAATAACATTTTCTGAAAGTTTCAAATGGGACCAAGTAACAATCATCCTAACCAACCCGATGTTCTCTGTTACAGAGACGACAAGTACCCGCTCTACAGTTGGGTCCCGAGCCTGGAGACCATCGTGTAAGTATGAAGAAGCAGCGGAGGTATAATCATCCATCTACATGATATCACAATATGAGTCCATTTATATCTGTGTTCCCCGCCCAAAACTCACATCTGTATATTCACATATCCCCAAAACTATGGGGTAGATTTAACACACGAGCTGGTTTCTGATCTATATACAGTGAGACTGACGAAGACAAGGAAGATGACGCGGCTGCGGACATCCCCTGGTGAGGGCTCAAACCTTATAGTATTGTGAATACATGCTTATTTTTTAACCATCTTGTATAGAGAGAGGAGTGTGGGGAGGACAGGATAGGCTCTCTAGTTAGACATAGAATCATATTTTTTTATTTATTTTAACTGCATCTTCCCCTATAGACTCCGATCATCGTGAAGATGTCTCTAAATATCATTATTGTCGTTCTGCCAGAAAACTGATGTCTCTAATGTGTCTGGTTTTCACTATCTTCTCTATTCTATCACTAACAGGAGCGAGGACGACACAGAGGAGGATTCGGAGGATTGGGAGTAAGTATCTCATAGTCTCGTCTTAAAAAACAAGCCTATGAAAATTACAGTGTGAGTGTTAGGAGTTTTTTTAAAGGGCTAATTCAGCAAAAAAATTCTTTCAAATCAGCTGAAGCCAGAAAGTGCCAAAGATTTGTAATTCACTTCTATTAAAAAAATTTCCTTCTCAGCAGCTGTAGGTTCTGCAGGAAATGGTGTATTCTTTCCAGTCTGGCATAGTGCTCTCTGATGCCACCTCTGTCCATGTCAGGAACTGTCCAGAGCAGTAGCCAATCCCCATAGAAAACCCCCTCCTGCTCTCCAGGCTCGAAAGAAAACACCACTTCATGCAGGACATACAGCAGCTGAACAGTAATGGATTTTTTCATAAAATATAAATGTCTGGCATTTTCTGGCACCAGTTGATTTGAAAGAATTTTTTTTTGCTAAACTACCCCTTTAATTTTACATTACTTGTATTGTTTTCTAGTAAACCTTACAGCATTTCGGTTAAATGATGTGTATTTCTTGTGTCTGATTTTGTGGTGTTTCCCCATAGCAGAGCATGTGATTCACTGGTTTCTTTTTAACGCTGGAATTACACATGCCAGTTTTTTTTTGGAAAGCTGCCATTGCAGTTTTTAAGCCAAAACCAGAAATGGATTCAAAGTAATGGGTACAATAAAAGAAGCGCTTATATATCTCCTACCTGCCGGATCCACTCCTGGCTTTGGCTCAAAAATTACAGTGGAAGATTTCCAAAAAAAATGTCTTGTGTGAAACCAACCTCAATCACATGAACTGTAAAGTAAAAAACAAAAACTTTCACAAAACACACAACACATATGTAAAGAAAAGACGCCATACCTAGAGCACACACCAAGGTCCCAAAGTGACGAAAAACACCAAGTAGACAAAAGCATTGATGGCGGTGACTTTCCCATCTCATCCGGCTCCAGCATTTTTCTGCAAATAAGAAAAGGGACGTTTTTGAGCCGGATACCAGAAGTAACAGCCTTGTAGACATACACACGGTGATATTCCCAGGCACTCATTTACAATTTGTCTCAACTACATCTCCTCTATCATCATGACTGACAGCCAAGCCAAAACAATCAGTCACGTTCATAGGGGAAAGGCTGTGGGGGGGGGCTACGAGAGAGGGAAGCAGTGGCACCTTACAGGTTAAGCCACACCTTTAAGACACTTACAGGTACACAGGAGGGATCTGAGGCCTAGTAATATCCCCTTGGGTATTTTAAATAATGTCCATTGGTTTAATATAAAAAAGTAAGAAGACTTTTTTTTTAAGGTGAACTCACATAATGTACATTAAACATAGTTTGACCAAGATTTTGTGCAAAATTTTCACAAAAATATTCCAACCCAAATGCCCAGTGCTAACAGCACATTTATAGTCAGATCATCTGGTCTAATAAATCTGGGCCAGTGGATTTCCAATGTACATGTTTCTATAAAACCTCCCCCAACATGCAGCACTTGGAGGACTGACATCCCCTTTATAATATGCAATTTTTTTTATCATGTAATAGGTGGAAGATGGACGTGATGGAGGCGCCGTGGATATTCAGGTAATTACACTACATGAAAACAGTAATAAAGTCAAATAAATCATTTTTACAGTATTTTTTTTTTTTTTTTTTTTACTTGTTATTTTACTTGCTTCACCCCATAAAAGCATAGAATAAACAGTGATCATATGTGGCCCAAAATGACATGTCAATTCTTCCGGCGGATGGTGGAATCCACCCGACCATAGAATGGAGTCTATGGCACAAACGGTGATGGGGGACAAGCTGCGGAATATGTGGTGGGATATGCGCATGGGTTCCGTAGTGTGAACGCACCTTAAGGCCATGGGCCGCAGATGAACTTTCGGGCCGCAGTGTTCTGATGCGGGCACATCAGCGCGTGCCCACATCAGAACTTCTCACAGCACACAATGAAGCAAGCGGGCGAAGGGGAGGGATCGGTGCGAGGGGGGCGATCGGGCATGCGGGCCGCCGGCCAGCGGGGGGTTAAAGGGGCCGGGTCCGGTACGTGTTAAACTATCCTTAAGGGGACAACTGGCAGTGATCCCAAATAAATATCATTGATGGAATTAATGTTATATAGAGAGGCGGCAATAAATAGCATTTTCTGAAAGTTTCAAATGGGACCAAGTAACAATCATCCTAACCAACCCGATGTTCTCTATTACAGAGACGACAAGTACCCACTGCACGGTTGGATCCCGAGCCTGGAGACCATCGTGTAAGTATGAAGAACCAGCAGAGATATAATCATCCATCTACATGATATCACAATATGATTCCATTTATATCTCTGTTCCCCGCTCAAAACTCACGTATGTATATTCACATATCCCCAAAACTATGGGGCAGATTTATATATGTGCACCCCTGAGTACATTGAGAAAGAGGCACAAAAAGCTGTGGCCTCCATCTGCTACTAATTTATCATGGTTTATGCCGAAAAACAGGGAAAAACCAGGGCAGAAACCTACACCTGCTGCGGAGCACTTGTAGATTTCTGCAGCTGCCTTGTGGTAGGTACAGGTCCTGCTGGATTTACACTGGTCCTAATAAATGTCTATATATATTTATACACACAAGCTGGTTTATGTTCTATATACAGTGAGACTGACGAAGAGGAGGAGGCGGACGAGGCAGAGGACAATTCCAGGTGAGGACTCAAAGCTTATTGCATTGTGAATACATATTTATTTTTTTTACCATCCTGTATAGAGTGAGGAGCGGCAGGAAGACAGGATGTGTGTGTGTATATATATATATATATATATATATATATATATATATATATATATATATATATAAATACACAAGCTGGTGAATGTTCTCTACACAGTGAAATCGACGACGACGAGGAAGATGGCGCGGCTGCGGACATCCCCAGGTGAGGGCTCAAAGCTTATAGTATTGTGCATACACGTTTTTTTTTTTTTTTACTATACTGTATAGAGAGAGGAGCGGCAGAAAGACAGGATGTATATATATATTTCCCTTACGTCCCATTGGCATCACAACATATGGGGTAAATTCGCCCCTGCGAGCCCCTGGGACGAAGGAATATTTAATGAAAAAATAACAATTAAATTTTAATCCCCTCCTCCATGAGGTATAAATAGGCTCCACCTCCCCCTAGACCTCAGTCTTTTTTTACTTCGTTGCTGTTAGCCCTAGGGGACTTTGTCCCTCCTCCGTTTTTATGCTTTGTTAACCTGTTGCATTCAGGTTTTCTCTCCAGGTAATGATTGCTGGGATGCCGCTGGAGCCGGTGTCCAGGTAGTATTCTGATATTTGCTTCTGCAGGTCTTAGCTTTTAAGTTTTTCTTACCTAGTGCGTCTTGGAACGCACTCTGCGTGTCACCCGAGCCGCTGGCTTTTCTTCCAGTCGCGTTCGACTGTGGAACGCATCGGCGCTGCGTGCGTCTCAGCACTGCGGCATCAGCGTCATGTCACTTCCGGAGGCCGGCAGCGGCGCGCGCTCTCTGCATGCCGGATTAGCTGTGTGTTCAAGGCAGAAGGTAAGCTGTTGCTACCTCTAGGTCTGGCTGTCTTCCTCTGGAAGGATTTTCTGTGGCTCATTTGGATCTAATAGAAAACATCTGAGTGCAAAGTGCTGTGATCTCTCTTCTATATGCTTAAAAGTAAGTGTTGCTGCCACCTAGTGTCTCTTTCCGATATCACTCTAGCCAGGCTAGTGGTTTATATGTATTGTAATACATTGATTATTTGCAGATGTCTGAAATGGAGACCAGTCGTGCTGCTGGCAAAAGACCTTCTAAGGAAGCACTTCATGTGCCGAGTGTGAGACTCCTCTACCTGACGGCTATGGATACCGTAGGAGGATCATTTTTTCCAGATAAGATTCATCCTTTCTTTCATAAAAATATTTATGAATGCCTAAAAATATTTATAATGCCTAAGTACGCTGTCCTTCATGCAGACCTAAACCTATGAGGAGCCTGATGTTCAGGATGTAGTTGTATGGGTCAAGGACTATGTGCAAAAGACTTTAGCGGCTAATGAGAATCGCCGCCCGTGTCCTAAGATAAAGACCAAATGGAGTATTTCTCCCTCTACTCCCAGCCTTTGAGTATATTACTTTATGGCTGTAGGATTATGGTCATTTTCAGTTTTACTGTGATTGATGAAGTTAAGTCATCATCTTCTTCTGAAACCTCTTCTACTTCTGAAGATGAGAAAGAATTATTCAAGGGGTATTTCACAGCTGATAGAATTCACAAGCTCTGCTAAGCTGTGCAAGCTGAAATACACCCTGAGGAGATAGAAGAGGATAGGATTGGTCCTCCTCAAAAAAGCCTAGGGCTTTTTCTGTGGGTAAGACTTCATTGTCTATGTTACAGGCGGAATGTAAGGAACCGGAAAAGGCTCCGGGTTTGAGCAAGAGGTTTAAGACCTTATATGTTCTCAAGGAAGAACAATGTAAGGACTGGAATGAGCCTCCAAAAGTGGACCCGGCCATAGCCAAACTGTCAAAATGTACTGTGCTGCCTGCGGAGGACGGATCCAATCTTAAGGATCCGATGGATAGAAGGGTGGAGGTAGCCCTCAAGAGATCATATACGGCAGCGGCAGCCCAAGGGGCAGTCTCCATTTCTTCTTTGAGGTTTCTAGAAGCCTAAGAAGATGGCTGACCAAGGTCCAAGAAAATTTGGAAGGTAGAGCTAGCAGGGACAAGGTCCTTCGCTCCTTAAAAAGGTCATTATGGCCATTGACTTCCTCTGCGATGATGCATCTCAGGGAACCAGGTTAGCGTAAAAAAACTAGTACGCTCTCAACCGCTGCCGAAGGGCGGTATGGTTAAAACCCTGGGTTGGAGATGCTAACTCCAAAATTCAGCTCTGTAATATGGAGTTCCAGCCAGGTAGGCTGTTTGGCTCTGAGCTGGATAAATTAATGGAGGAATTGTCTGACAAGGAGGGGAAGTCCCTACCATTGTCCTATAAGAGCGGTGATTCCTTTCGCAAAGCAAAATCTCAGCGAGGCAAAGGGAGATACCAGTACAGAGGTCGAGGAAGAAACTATTCCAGAAGAGGTTCCGGGAAGCAGCAGAATAAGGACACCAACAAGAAACCAGACTTCTGACGCAGAAGCTGTCCAGTGGGAACACGTCTGAGTTTGTTTCTCCCTGCCTGGGAAGAATTAAGAAAAGATCACTGGGTGTTAAATATTATTCAAAATGGTTATGTCCTTCATTTATCATCTCTTCCTCCTCCAAGATTTCTTCTGTCAAGAAATCTTAAGCCAGAAAGACACTTAGTCCTAGAGACAGAAATTCTTCACCTCCTTTCCTTTGAGGCTCTAGAGGATGTTCCTCTATCCGAGATCGGTCAGGGAGTTTACTCCCCAGTGTTACTAGTGCTGAAGCCATCCGGAAATTGGAGGCTTATTATAGATTTGCGATATCTCAACAGGTGCATCGTAAAGAAGACGTTCCACATGGAGAACATAAGATCGGTAAAATCTATCCTCCAGGAGGGAGATTTTATGGTCACCATAGATCTACCGGATGCATATCTTCATGTACCGATTCTGAAGGCTCACAGGAGAGCCTTCGCCATCCAAATCCAGGGAAAGGTAAGACACTTACAATTCAAAGTCCTTCCATCCGGAATACCTCCGCACCCTTTGTTTTCACAAAGGTAGTGTAACCATGATGGTTCGCTTCCGTTTACAGGGGATAAAGTTATCCCTTACCTGGACGATTGGTTGATTATGACTCAGACTCAGGATCTTCTGAGAGTTCAGTTGAACTATGTCCAGGACATACTTCAACAATTAGGTTGGCTTATCAACATAGAGAAATCAGACTTAATTCCTCCTCGTCAGGTATCCATAAGAACATAAATGCGCTTTCTAGGGCTCCTTGCCTCAGCTGCGGACGCGGTGCCATGGGCGTTATGGCACATGAGATTTCTTCAGAGAGAAGCACTAACAGTATGGAACCGAGGACTGAAGGACTTGGATGCGATGCATGTTCTATCGACTCAAACAAGACATTCTCTAATGTGGTGGAGACAAGTCAAACATGGAGTTTTATTTTCAGAACCACACTGGATAACCATCACGACAGATGCTTCAGGAACAGGTTGGGGAGCTCATCTGACAGTCATCACGACTGCAGGATCTTGGAGTCAACAGGAATCCGCTCTGCCCTCCAACGTGAGGGAGCTCAGAGCGATTTACCTAGCTTTTCTTCATTTTTCTCCTCCTATTTTACAGAGAGCAGTCAGAATCCGGATGAACGACATGACCTGTGTGGCGTATCTAATATTCCAGGGTCAACATCTGTGCAGGAATCTTCCAGCCTCAGCTTGACAGCTTGGAGACTGAGAGGACCGTATTAGACTCTAGGTTTTCTGAGAAGGTATAGTATACTCTTTCTCACGCTCGTAGTAGCACTACAAATAAATCTTATGCACGTATTTGGAAAATTTCAAGATTGGTGTGCAAGCAGGAGTATTGATGGACTTAAACCTTCTACTCCACAGTCATTGGAGTTTTTACAGGAAGGCTTCTATAAAGGATTAAAACCTAGTTCCATCAAGGTGCAGATAGCAGCCCTCTCTGCACACCTAAACTCACGTTTCTTTCAGATCTTGGAGGTAAAGAATTTTGTTAAGGCTAGACTAGGCCTAACCTGGTAAAGCAGGTAGACCCATGGGACTTATCCTTTGTGTTGAGACGCCTGTGTCTTCCTCCCTTTAAGCCTTGGGAGGAAGTAGACTTCAAGTTAACATTGAAAGTTTCTCTTTTACTAGCCATTACCTCTGCTAAGAGAGTTGGAGTACTTCAAGCCCTTGGCTCCGCACCTCCATACGTGACTTTTTTTTTCCCAAGACAAGTTTATCCTTAGGTTCCTTCCAGGATTCCTGCCTATGGTGGCTTCATTTGCCAACATCAACCAGCCAATAGTATTGCCTGTATTTTCTCCTACTGGATCATCTAAAGAAGACTTGGATCTTTCTTTATTGGACGTATCCAGAGCTATCAAGATCTATCTACATAGAGTAGGTGATTTTCGTAAAGACAACAATTTCTTTATCCCTTTCGCAGGAAAGAACAAGGGGAGAAAGGCTTCAAAACCTTCAATATTCAGATGGATCTGTGACTCCATTGCCTTATGTTACTCCTCTGCTGATCTGGATCCACCAGAATTTACCAGGGCTCACTCTACTAGAGCTGTGGCCTCCACTTGGGCAGAGCGTGCCGCTGTGCCACTTGAGGACATATGCCAGGCGGCTACCTGGTCTTCTTTAACTACCTTTGTGAGATATTTCAGGCTGGATACTTCTTTCTTGTCAAGAACAACCTTTGCAAGATCTGTTCTTAATGCGGACATAATAAATAACCCGCCCATTGGGGATAATGCTTGCTAATTCCCCATATGTTGTGATGCCAATGGGACGTAAGGGAAGCTAAAATTATTATGTTAATTTGTTTTCCCTAAGACCCATTGGCATCACAAGACTCCCTCCCTGTGTTTTATGTTTCTTTATAATTAGACTGAGGTCTAGGGGGAGGTGGAGCCTATTTATACCTCATGGAGGAGGGGATTAAATATTTTTCATTAAATATTCCTTCGTCCCAGGGGCTCGCAGGGGCGAATTTACCCCATATGTTGTGATGCCAATGGGTCTTAGGGAAAACAAATTAACATAATAATTTTAGCATATATATATATATATATATATATATATATATACATATATACAAGCTGGTTTATGTTCTCTATCTAGTGAAATCGACGTCGACGAGGAAGAGGACGAGGCTGCAGACCCCCCCAGGTGAGGGCTCAAAGCTTATAGTATTGTGAATACACGTTTATTTTTTTCCCATCCTGTATAGAGAGAGGAGCAGTGGGAGGGCCGGATAGGGGGCGCTCTAGTTAGACATAGAATCATATTTTTCTATTTATTTTAACAGCATTTATTCACATTACAAACTGCTGACACTGGGACTTAGTTGTTAAGGTCCCCATACACTTTATACTTTTGCTGGCTGTACCTGCAATATACAGTACTATATGGTTATTGTATAGAGCAGTGTACAGCTCACTACATTACTATTGCAATCACTTTCTTTACAATAAACTCTATAATCTGTAATATAACAATACATTTATATATGAGATGGTTTACATTCTATACACAGAGAAGAAGAGGAGGACGACGAGGACCAAGGGACGACCATGGAGATCCCCAGGTAATGAAACAAAACTTATAACATTGTGAATGCAAGGAATTGTTATTTACAATCCTGTATATAGAGAGAGGACGGGGGCGCTCTATTTAGAGGTGGGATCTAATTTCTATTGTGGGTAATAGTGAATAGTATATTACTGCAGGTGTGAGTAGAGCTGGTAAAAGAGCATTGTTTCTATATAATGTGCTCAGAAGTTCTGGTTTCCTTACACTAACCATTGATTTCCCTCCATTTCTTGGTCATTTCTCCTCGGCAGAAGCAGCAGCAGGAGGAGGAGATCCATCTTATCCAGGTAAATATAAGGGATGATACACTTACATGATAACACACCTCTATTGCTGCACTGTATATCCTCATGTCATGTCATCATATATTATATTATCAGTCACATATAATAACCACGAAAGGCCTCATGTACATAATACAGACATACAAGTGACATGGTGCCGCCTGTATCTCACCCACTAGGATAGCACTGAGTCCCCTCTCTCCAGTATAATGTCTATTCCCTATCACTGCTGACAGGTCTGATCTCAGGAAAGTCATGCTGGTTTTTCTCCTTCCCTTATAGACTGCGGGCGCTGTTCTGCTGCTGCTGCGCCACCAAGGAGGAGTAAAGGTGAGTAACCAAAATCCCATCACACCTCAGATCACTTTTATTCTGACTGTATATTTATATAGAGCCTATATATGTAACCTGTCATTATTAACACATTGCTTGTTATATATCCTATCTAGATAACACCGCGCCGCCAGTGTGAGGAGAAGACACCCGACCATCTGGAGCTGTCTGGAGGAGGAGGCGTCCGGAACATCAAGTGGTAAATGGGATGCCAATAACATCAGGAGGACACATTTACCACACATGGGGGAGGAGGAGCCCCCCTTTTACCATCAGAGATAGGAGGAATAGACACTCACAACACCTAGAGGGGTCTGGAGGAGGTGCCCTTAAAGGGGTTATCTTGGTAACTAAAAAGGAGTTTCCTTCCTCGCCGGCGTCTCACTTCTAGTTTGGTCTCCTCTCGCACCATCATCTTCTTATCTGGCAAAACGGAGGCGGCCTGAGACAGTGGGCCAGGTACTTTGTTGTGATTGTTGCATGTGGGTGAAACTAGTGGCGGTCAATGTACAAACAATGTTGCCGATGTCATCACAACATTGTGCGTACATTGACCACTGCTGGCGGCGAGTTTCACCCACATATGGTGATCACACCATAGTACCTGATCTACTGTCTCAGACCTTTGCCAGGTCAGAAGATGTTGGAATGAGATGAGTCCGAACTAGAAATGAGATGCTGGTAATGGTGGAAATATCTTTTCAGCTCCCCAGATAATCCCTTTTAACATCAAGTGGTAAATGGGGCGCCCATACCATCCGGAAGATATATTTACCACACATGGGGGAGGAGGAGCCCCCTTTTACCATCAGAGACAGGAGGAGTAGACACTCACAACACCTAGAGGGGTCTGGAGGAGGTGCCCTTAAAGGGGTTATCTTGGTAACTAAAAAGGCGTTTCCTTCCTCGCCGGCGTCTCACTTTTCGTTTGGTCTCCTCTCGCACCATCATCTTCTTATCTGGCAAAACGGAGGCGGCCTGAGACAGTGGGGCAGGTACTTTGTTGTGATTGTTGCATGTGGGTGAAACTAGTGGCGGTCAATGTACAAACAATGTTGTCGATGTCATCACAACATTGTGCGTACATTGACCACTGCTGGCGGTGAGTTTTACCCACATGTGGTGATCACACCATAGTACCTGATCTACTGTCTCAGACCTTTGCCAGATCAAAAGATGTTGGGATGAGATGTGATTGAACTGGAAGTGAGATGCTGGTAATGGTGGAAATATCTTTCCAGCTCCCCAGATAACCCCTTTTAACATCTAGAGGCAAATTAGGGGCCCGTAACATCAGGAGGATTTATTTGCCTCATATGGGGGAAGGAGGAGCCCCCTTTTACCATCAAACATAGGAGGACTAGACTCTAAGAACACCTAGAGGGGTCTGGAGGAGGCGCCCTTAGATAAGTTAACTAGGGAGCTAGAAGGCATTATCTTTCCTTTTGTCTCTCATCTGGTTTTGGTATCTTCTCATTCTACACTATCTGACTTGGCATAAAGGCAGCGGGCTGAGACAGTGGGGCAGGTACTGGGCTGTGATTGTCACATGCGGGTGAAACCAGTGGTAGCCAATGTACACACGATATTCCATCATTGTGCATATATTGGCCACTACCGGAGGGACTGGTTTCACCCACATGTGGTGATCACACCATAGTACCTGATCTCCCACCTCAGCCGCCACCTATACCAGGTCAGAAGTTGTCAGGATGAGATGTCACCAAACTGGAAGTGAGATGCCGGTGAGAGAGGAAAGGAAATGCCTGTTCAGCTCCCCAGATAACCACTGTAACACCTAGAGGCAAATGAGGCGCCATTAACCTCATTGGGGTTCATTTGCCTCAAATGGGGAGGAGGAGGCCCCCTATAACATCAGAAAAAGGGGGAGAAGACTCCTTTAACCCCCTCCCGCCCGTAAATTCACGTCTGCTGGCATCAGAAACCACCACCACCTCCTGATTACCCTCTACACCCCAGGAGCAGCCGGTGAGTATTTCCCATCTGGCACCCGGAGAGCTCAGGAATAATAGCTGCTTGTTGTAGCCCTGGGGCCATTGACACCAGGGATCTTACCACAGCGCTATTATCCGTGAACTCTCCGCTACAGGCCTGGTAAGTATCGACACATGACAACTACACACACATATATATATATATACACATAAACATGCACTACACATAGATAGCGGCTGTGATCCTGGGACTTGCTCTGATCGCCACATTTGGGGTCGGGAAGGAATTTTTCCCCTTGAGGACAATTGACTCTTCCCTCTTAGGGGTTTTTGCCTTCCTCAGGATCATCTCAGCCTCACAGCCCCCACAGTCATACATGTAAAATTACTCTCCCTATAACTTGAAATAAAATATCTTTTTTTGCCCCTTTACATCTTTGTGTCTGTGTCTTTACTTCCAGGTAGTGTCCGGATCATTCCGCACATGGTGATACCAAGTCTCGCTATTTTTAGTTACATTTTTATTTGAAAAATGGGAAAAAGGGGGTGAGTTAAATTTTCATCAAGTGGGCAGTTTTCTTATATTTTTATTTAACATTTTTAAAGGTTTCCTATTATTTGGACAAACTTCTGATATGTCATAGTGACACGCTAGAAGATTGTGTGGGTGGGGAAAAGGTGCTGAGACCCTTACTGATTGCTAGAATGAAGGGGCAGAAGTGCAGTAGGTTAATCCCCCCTCATAAGTAGATGCCCCCGGTAGTTAGGCAATTTCCCCATTAGGTGTGTGTGTGTGTGTGTGTGTGTGGGGGGGTTACCCCCTATTGCAGTACACAACGCATGTCACTGTACTCTTGCTTTACTTGATGACAGTCTTTGATACTTGCTTAAACATGTGGTCTACACTATGGTCATAAGAAGGAAAAAACACAGTGGACCATGGAAGCACCAAGTCACATGATCAGGCACAGGTGACAAGTATCCATTACCGCTACACAAAGAACAATACAGCCAATAATACCGCCATACAGTGGTCAGAATCATTTGTACACAAGTCATCACACTGCCGACTATATGAGAGAGTAAAGCACTGATCAGAGGATCTGGAGGATCGGTCAGCTCTCCTGACATGTCTAGTTTAGGAAAAACTCATATTACCGAAAGCAATTGTGGAGCGTCTCTTGGGAGCACTCTGCATTGTGTCACTCCTTTTATTCCTGCTGGAAATGTATGAATAAATGGTCGACTATTTGCTACCAAAATACATACATTTATTTTAATAAAGTTATCTTAGAAAGTAATGTAACTTTATTAAAGCAATGTATTAGTAATTTAAGGGGGGTATTTTTGAGTCTCCAGAACAATCCTTTATTTGTTTGGCAAAACCACACTAAAAACCTTAAAGAGGTTATCCATGATTAGTAAAACATGACCGTATTCCTATAGAAACAGCACCACTCCTGTCCTCAGTTTGTTTATGGAATTGCAGCTCAGATCCGCTGAAGTGAATGGAACTGAGTTGTAATACCACACACAACCTGAGGACACGTATGTCGCTATTTTTGGAAGAATGTTTTTCTAATCCTAGATAATTTCTTTAAAGCGAATCTGTCATCCATTGAACACCTACAGAACTAATGACAGTGTTATACACTTTGTACTGCAATGTTAAGGGAAACTATTACTACTGGTGATATCTCTCACACAGGTCGCTGAGGATGAAGTTAAGTTTCTTCCCTTCATCCTTAGCACAATTTCTGTGATATTAGGAGTTAAATCCCTATGTTATAAGTTGTTTTGGTGCACTGGGGGCGGGGCTACAGCTCCAACATGAACTGATCTGCCCCCTGGCTGCTCCACCCCCCTAATGAATATCAGCAGAGCGGGCTGGACAGTGCACCAAAACAATTTATTAGCATACGGATTAATCTCCTAATATAACAGAAACGGTGCCGAGGATGACAGCAAGAATCCTACTCATCCTCAGCGCTCCGTGCACTATAGGAACATATAGTTTTTCATAAGGTTTAATAAATCTCCCCCAATATCTTTATTTTCCATCTTCGTATCTTTTGTTTCCTAAAAATATTTTGCAGCACTCCAGTCAAGGAGGGATTAAGTGCAGCAGAAATCTTGTGGGATTATTTGTCAAAGGGAAAATCTGTGCCATTTCCGCACCAATAACCACAGTGGAAATCTAATGTGGGTCTATGTATGAGGTGATACCTGCGGCTCAGCCTTCTCTGTCCCCATCTGATCCTCAGGGGCGTCACGCCCGCTCCTCATCTGCCGGACGTTCTCCAGTTGTTGAGCTTTTTGTCAGTCTTCTCCATAGCTTCATATTCTACTTGTATCCTTCTCCTGCTGCTCCAGGGGATGAGGCCTTCACAGCCTGGCCTGAAAACCAGTCACCAAAGAAGGGAATTTAGCAGAAGAATGACCAAGAAGTTCCCCTATTTAGTAGTGTCACGTGTGCGTCCAGCTATTCTCTTCTCAGCAGGATCCAACATCCATTTTTATAGCCACGTTCAGACAATCTGTCCAACACTTGGAGTTTTTCTTGTAGCCACATCCCCTCACCAGAGCAATTACGTTTTGCTCTTGTGAGTTCCCCTAGTGGTTCAGCTTTAATTGTGTGCGGTGGATGGCATGATTGGGCGAACAGGATAGTGTTGGCAGCTATGGGCTTGTGATACGTGTTGGTACTCACTGTCTGTTCGTGTATATTGCCAACTAAAGTTAAGTCTAAAAAGGAAATGCTTTAGGTATTCCACTCCAATGTGAACCTCAAGTGTAAGGGGTTGGCATTAAGATAATCACCAAAGGCAGGTATGGCGATGTAGCGGGCAGTTTTTCTTGTACAGGCAATGAACATGTTGCCCAACCTCCACGCGGCGGAGACAGACGTAATATGCTCCTAAACCGCAAAGCTTTTTGGTTTTTTTACTTTGGGCACCCGACATCCAAATGGTCTCAACCACTTCTTTGCTAACATTATATATATATTTTGTATATGTGCACACATGTGCAGATGTCTGAGAGGTCCACCCCCCAGAGGGGCATGACCAGGATAATAGGTTTCACGGGAAGGGGTAAATAGAATTTCTTTATTATGAACCAACCACCCCAGTTTCGCCCTGGATTTTTCACTGTTGCCCAGAGTACCCCTTTAATTTCAATAGCCAACATACAGCCTGCTGCAGCCATAGCACACACACATACACACATAGCCTGCTGCAGCCATAGAACACATGCACAGCCTGCTGCAGCCATAGCGCACACACACACACACACACACACACACACACACACAGCCTGCTGCAGCCATAGCACACACACACACACACACACACACACACAGCCTGCTGTAGCCATAGCACACACACACACATAACCTGCTGCAGTCATAGCGCACAAACACACAGTGTACACGATTTATGGTTTCTCCTCCTCCTTCTTATTACACTGCTGCTCATATACATTCATCCAGCATCCAGGAAGAGAACAGCACAGATCTCCCCCCAAACAATGGACTCTTCAAGCTCAGAAACAAACTGACAAATAGTGACCGACAACTTTTTCCCAATCACCCTTATCTAATAGGGGCAGTGTCCTATTTGAATGTTGCTCATAAAATATATTGATGATCAAAACTTATAAAATTTATATCAAAACAATTCTCAAAATTTTTAAGATTATTTAAAAGCTGGAGTCGAAGTGGGTAAACTTTTTTACGACTCCGACTCCACCCAAAACTAGCTCCGAATTTACAGCCCTGGTATAAAGTAGGTCAGACAAACAGTGCAGACAAGGTTCCTGTAACTGCACACTCACCTTAGTTGGTTGTGCACTAAGCACAGCTCTATGTAGAGCTATTATATCCAGGGGAATCAGTACAGCTGGCCGGGATGCACTCTAGTCAGCGACTAGGTGTAACAGGGATGAATAGACGCTGGCTTGGATTACGCCAGATAGCACAATACTTCCTTCGAAATGGCCCTGCAGATGACCGGACTGGCAAGGTCCTGGGATTGCTGTGATAGCGCTAACAGAGGGCACTCTGAACAGCAGGTAGATACAAACGGAGAGTCTTTTACTAAACAAGTGTTTCAGCTCTCGCATCTAATAGAGCCTTTCTCAAGCTTACAAACACTCATATCCAAAGTCATATTTAAAGGGAAAGCCCCAAAGTCATACATAGAGGGCATGGGGCTTGCCCTTTAAATTACTTTGGATTTGAGGCTTTGTAAACTCTATTAGATGTAAGAGCCAAAACACGTCCCTTGTTCAGTAAAAAAAATTCCATTTGTATCTACCTGTTGTTTAGAGTGCTCTCTATTAGTCCTATCACTGCAATCCCAGGACCTTGCCAATCTGGTCATCTGCGCGATCATTTCGTAGGGAGTATTGTGCTATCTGGTGTAATCCAAGTCAGGGTCCATTTGTCCATTCATGAGGCAGCAGCAGTTGGTGATGGAGGAGGAGTCTGACAGTGATGGGGAAGGGTCTGTGAGTGAGGGAGGAGGGACCTGTCATTGATTAGGAAGAGGCAATCAGTGATGGATGAGGGGCCTGTGAGTGAGGGACGTTCAGTCAGTGATAGAGGAGAGGACTGTTATCCATGAGGGAGGAGTATTCAGTAATGGAGGAGGGGCCTGTTTGTAAGGGAGGAGCAATCAGTGATGGAAGAGGGGCCTGTAAGTGAGAGAGGAGCAGTCAATGATGGAGGAGAGGCCAGTGAGGGAGGAGCAGTAAGTGATGAGGGAGGAGCAGTCAGTCATGGAAGAGGGGCCTGTATGTGACAGAGGAGCAGTCAATGATGGAGGAGGGGCCTGTGAGTGAGGCAAGAGCAGTCAGTGATGAGGGAGGAGCAGTCAGTGATGGAGGAGTGGCCTGTGAGGGAGGAGCAGTCAGTGATGAGGGAGGAGCAGTAAGTGATGGAGGAGAGGCCTGTGATGAGGGAGGAGCAGTCAGTGACGGAGGAGGGGCCTGTAAGGGAGGAGCAGTCAGTGATGGAGGAGGGGCCTGTGAGGGAGGGAGGAGCAGTCAGTGATGAGGGAGGAGCAGTTAGCGGTGGATGCACCCTAAGCTTATGCTTGAATACACCATATTAATCACCCATGAAATGTTGCTAAATATCCCCAATATTCACTTGTTTCTGAGCAATCGTAGTGATAAATGATCAGTTATAACAAAGGAGAATATTAACAATAAAACCATTATTAATCATAAACTGTGATGCTGTAAAATTATTGTTATGTGATCAGGACTGATGAGTATAAATGCTGCACATAGTGACACTGATATACTGCATTGCTGCCAGCTACAGAGCCGGCTCATCTGTAAGAGAAAGCAAAGATGGAGAACAAACACTATATATATTGATTTATGTTTGTCCCGCTCCCCCCACACCGGGTGCTGCAAGTGGCTTTATTAAGTGCCAGTTCACACGGAGCAAAAGTGGCGGAATATCTGCCTGCCTCAGTGTCACACAGTGTGTCTATGGGATGGCTTGTGGACATGTCAATTCTTTGAGCGGAGAGCAGTGGAAGTGGAGGCACACGAGCCATCCCATTAACACGCTGAGGCAGGCGGGATTCAGCAACTTTTCCTCCGTGTGAGCTGGCCCTAATTGTGAGCGCTCCTGATGAAGAAATTCAGCACTGACAGTGGCAGCAAGGAGCCAATGGCTGCTCCCTTTCACGGCGCTCAGCGCACGACTGGCATCACGTGTGCTGTGCTGAAGAAAGCTGAGATGCTAGGCATCAATGATATCAAGGAAACCAACACATACTAGACATCACTGGTATCCAGGCCACAACAGCTACTATACATCACTGGTATCCAGGCAACAACAAGTACTAGGAATCACTGGTATCCAGGCAACAACAGGTACTATACATCACTGGTATCCAGGCAACAACAGGTACTAGGAATCACTGGTATCCAGGCAACAACAGGTATTACACATCACTGGTATCCAGGCAACAACAAGTACTAGGAATCACTGGTATCCAGGCAACCACAGGTACTATACATCACTGGTATCCAGGCAACAACAGGTACTAGGAATCACTGGTATCCAGGCAACAACAGGTACTATACATCACTGGTATCCAGGCAACAACAGGTACTAATCACTACTGGTATCCAGGCAACCCCAGGTCTAAGGAATTACTGGTATCCAGGCAACCACAGGTACTAATCATCACTGGTATCCAGGCAACCACAGCTCTACGGCATCACTGGTATCCAGGCAACCATAGGTACTCTGGCAGTTTTAAGCCCTACTCTCCTCCTCCCAGTAATATCAGCAGTGACTCCTCTCACCTCCCCTTCTAGTGGTATCTCTCCTCCCCCCCCACCACCACTTTCCCTATTCTCAGTCCCAGGACAGGACAGGGTTGTCTCCCTGGTCACCCATTACCCTGAAAGAGGGAGTCTCTTCTCTTCTCCAGCAGCTCCCCTGTGCTCCATATTCAGTTAGACCGCCCCCTAGGTAAAGGACCTGGGAGAGCATGGTCATGTGACCAATGACCATGACATCATCACAGGTCCTTAACATACTTTTAGGGTTGCGTCTAAATCCAAATAAATCTATGTACCCTGTCCATTCCCTCACTTGGAAATAGCTTACTCAGTGTGAGGATGCTAAATCCAAGTGGATCTATGTACCCGGTACTTCTGCTCTTTTATAACGTGGATCTACTGTATGTACCTGGTACTTCTGCTCTTTTATAACGTGGATCTATGTACCCGGTACTTCTGCTCTTTTATAACGTGGATCTACTGTATGTACCTGGTACTGCTGCTCTTTTATAACATGGATCTATGTACCTGGTACTTCTTCTCTTTTATAACGTGGATCTACTGTATGTACCTGGTATATCTGCTCTTTTATAACATGGATCTATGTACCCGGTACTTCTTCTCTTTTATAACATGGATCTATGTACCTGGTACTTCTGCTCTTTTATAACATGGATCTATGTACCCGGTACTTCTGCTCTTTTATAACGTGGATCTACTGTATGTACCTGGTATATCTGCTCTTTTATAACATGGATCTATGTACCCGGTACTTCTGCTCTTTTATAACATGGATCTATGTACCTAGTATATCTGCTCTTTTATAACATGGATCTATGTACCTGGTATATCTGCTCTTTTATAACATGGATCTATGTACCTGGTACTTCTGCTCTTTTATAACATGGATCTCTGTACCTGGTACATTTAATCACTTGCAAATAGCTTATTCAGTGTGAGAATGTGGGATAATGGACGGCATAGTGGGTCTATGTACCTGGTACATTACTCACTTAGATTTAGCTGTCACACTAAGTCATCTATTTGCAACTGGGATAATGGACCTCATAGTGAGTAGATCCAAGTACAATAGCCCACTTGGAGTGAGAGTAATGGCCCTATTACACAGCCGACATTATTGCGCGTTCACACAATGGAATCCGGGCGGATAAGCTCCGGTGGATTCCATGTGCGCCCCCACTTGAACATCTGGGCGTCCCATAAATTTTATTCTATGCTACATTCTGCCATCTGCAATTCTTTTTGGGGCAGACATCGGAATCTGCCTACGCACAAAATCCGCAGGAGCTCATCCGTACGGATTCCGTAGTGTGAACTAGCCCTTAAAGTGCAAGCGAGTGTTCCTTGCTCGCTGTCTGTGCTATTACACACAGACAGCGAGCAGGAAAGGGAAGGATGGTGCAGGGAGCGGATGTCTAGATGATCAGATTGTCCTGGCAGCCCATAGAAGATAGCAGCGGTCTGCTGCCACCACCCCTATTACACGGACCAACGGCCAGCAGACCATTGCTATCATTTCAATTTAGCCCGTTGAAAGACAATGATCAGCCGACATTATGGCAGCTGATCGGACAGTGGTGAGCAGGTAATGTATTAGCCGGGCATCTGGGGGTTACGTGGGCAGGTAATGTATTAGCCGGGCAGGGGTGGGGTACGTGGGCAGGTAATGTATTAGCCGGGCAGCGGTGGGTTACGTGGGCAGGTAATGTATTAGCCGGGCAGCGGGGGGGTACGTTGGCAGGTAATGTATTAGCCGGGCAGGGGTGGGGTACGTGGGCAGGTAATGTATTAGCCGGGCATCTGGGGGTTACGTGGGCAGGTAATGTATTAGCCGGGCATCTGGGGGTTACGTGGGCAGGTAATGTATTAGACAGGCAGCGGTGGGGTACGTGGGCAGGTAATGTATTAGCTGGGCAGGGGTGGGTTATGTGGGCAGGTAATGTATTAGCCGGGCAGCGGGGGGGTACGTTGGCAGGTAATGTATTAGCCGGGCAGCGGTGGGTTACGTGGGCAGGTAATGTATTAGCCGGGCAGCGGTGGGTTACGTGGGCAGGTAATGTATTAGCAGGGCAGCTGGGGGTTACGTGGGCAGGTAATGTATTATCCGGGCAGCGGTGGGTTACGTGGGCAGGTAATGTATTAGCCGGGCAGCGGTGGGTTACGTGGGCAGGTAATGTATTAGCCGGGCAGCTGGGGGTTATGTGGGCAGGTAATGTATTAGCCGGGCAGTGGTGGGTTATGTGGCATGCATCCTCATTTAATCTCCTGGGGGCCACATTGTTCAGTCTGGCACACAAAGGGTTAAGTGTGAATGCTATGCATCCTAACTTAACCCCTTGTGTGGAATACTGTAAGCAGCATCTGCCAAAATGCTGCATACTGTAATGTGCGGAACACCTGTCACA
Organism: Dendropsophus ebraccatus; assembly: GCF_027789765.1. Lineage (NCBI taxonomy): Eukaryota > Metazoa > Chordata > Amphibia > Anura > Hylidae > Dendropsophus > Dendropsophus ebraccatus. Next base: position 46,540,626 of record NC_091466.1, read on the forward strand.
ATGATGGGTGTTCTGCTCCTGGCCTTTTTTTGTGTGTGTTTTATTTTTCAGTTATCAGTATACAGAGGACTGCCTTGGATTAGGTGGACTTTGGCTATGACCAGTATTGTTTTTTTGAAAAAGAAAATGGTCAACAATGGGGATGGGGGTGTTTTTTTTTTAATAATGGATGTTTCTCTATTGTATTGTTCTATTTTTTTTTATTTTATTTCAGGCTTAGTAGTGGAAGCTGTCTGATAGACGGCATCCATTTCTAAGTCAGTGCCTAGTGTCATTCGGTATAAAATGGCTAACACTACTCCCACCCAATATTACCCCTATACCCACTGGGGACAGCCGGGTACCACTAATCCCACAGTGTCAAAATTGGCCTGCTACCACCCAGTCCAGGAGCGCCAAATTTGACGCTCTGGGACTACTGGTACCCGGCTCTTCCCAGTACCCCAATGCGTTGGGTATTTGGGTAATAATGGGGGGGGGGAGGGTTTAGTGTTAGCCATTTTATACCGGCTAAAACTAGGCCCCGACTTAGCAATGGATGCCATCTATCAGAAAGCTTCCACTACTAAGCATAAAATAAAACACAATGCAATAGAGAAAAGTCTTTGATTAAAAAACACCCCCAGACCCTTCTTTCACCATTTTATTAAAAACAAACAAACAAACAAAAAAACCGCTGGTCATCTATGTAGTCCACCAAATCCAACATAACCATCTGGATATCAATATATGAAAAACAAAAGGGAAAAACACACACAATAAAAAGCGCCCAAGAGCAGAACACTCATAACGCAGCCTGTCCTAGATGACATATTATAAGACAGCTCATATTCCCCCATATTATTACATACACATGGCCCCAGCTGTGCTGCTCTTTTCCTGGGTAGGGGGGCTTTATAAACAACCAGCTGATGGGCCCTAACATCACAGAATAGGTTCCTGGCTACATCTATATACACTAACCGGTAACAATGTTGTCAGTAGTTTTCCCATGTACGTCATCCACAAGTCCCTTCTCGTGGGCCCTGAACTTCATCAGTTCATACATAGCATATGCAACAATGCAATCTGAAATACAAAATTAAAGCAGTATATAGATGCTCTATATACCTCACATAGTACTGACTATATACACGGCTGAAGATACCAATAGTAACAGCACATGCGGCAGATGTAGCAGCCTAAAACCTATACAGCATATACATTTCAGGAGTATGAAGAGAGTTGGCTTAATGTTGTTGCTGACATGACGGCCATGTTGGATGTTACTCAGGTAGGATAGAGCTATTAACCCCTTACGGACAGAGCCAATTACGATTTTTGCATTTTAGTTTTTTCTCCTTGTGCTGAAAAGGCCATAGCACTTGCAATTTTTCACCTAGAAACCCACATGAACCCTTATTTTTTGCGCCACTAATTGAACTTTGCAATGATAGGCTGACTTTTTTCAAAAAGTACACTGCAAAACCAGAAAAAAAATAAATGTGTGGTGAAATTGAAAAAAAACAACGCATTTTGTTTATTCGGGGGGTATTTGTTTTTATGCCATTCACCCTGACTTGTTATATATATTTCTCAAGTCTTTACGATTACAATGATATGTAACATGTATAACTTTTATATTATGCGATGGCTTGTAAAAAATTCAAACCATTGTTAACAAATATATGTTCCTTAAAATCGCTCTATTCCCAGGCGTCGGCTGCGTTCACACTACGTATATTTCAGTCAGTATATGTATATTTCAGTCAGTATATTTCAGTCAGTATTGCAACCAAAACCAGGAGTGGATTAAAAACACAGAAAGGATCTGTTCACACAATGTTGAAATTGAGTGGATGGCTGCCATTTAATGGCAAATATTTGCTGTTATTTTAGAACAATGGCTGTTAGGGCGGGTTCACACTACTTAATTCTTGCGGACAATGTCCGCGGAATTCCGTCAGCTGTCCGCCCGCACATCTGGGCGCCTTTCTGCCGACCCCATAGACACCATTCTATGGGCCGGCGTATTCTGCTATATGCTGAAAGAAGTGACATGTCACTTCTTTTAGCGGATCACGGAATACGCCGGTCCATAGAATGGTGTCTATGGAGCCGGCGGAAAAGCGCGTGCCCGTGCGGGCGGACAGCTGACGAAATTCCGTGGACATTGTCCGCGAGAATTCCGTAGTGTGATCCCGCCCTAATATTGAAATAATGGCAGTTATTTACTGTTATATGGCGGCCATCCACTCAATTTCACCATTGTGTGAACAGATCCTTTCTGTGTTTTTAATCCACTCCTGGTTTTAGTTGTAATACTGACTGAAATATACTGACTGAAATATACGTAGTGTGAACGCAGCCTTATAGCGCTTTTATCCTTTGGTCTATGGGGCTGTGTGAGGTGTCATTTTTTGTGCCATCTTATGTTCATTATGTTTTTTGTGCCATCTTATGATTGCACATATACAACTTTTTGATTTCTTTTTGTTACAATTTTTCTGGTTTGGTTGCGGATCAGGAATATGATAAATTAATAGTTCGGCCGATTACGCACGCGGCGATAACAAACAAGTTTTTTTTTACACTTATACTAGAAGCCCCCCTGGGGTTAGGGTTACTTCTAGTATAAGTACACTGATCTCTCATTGAGATCTACACTGTATAGTTATACAGCATAGATCAATAAGATAGGCACTGGACTGCTTTCGGCTGCTGCAGCCGGAAGCAATCGAGTGCCGAGCCGGGATCAGCGTCATTACGTCTCAAACACCCGGCAGGTACACCCCACTAGACAACAGGGATCGGCTGCAACTAGTAATCAGATGCAGCTGTCAACTTTGCAGCGGGCATAGCGATCGGAGCGTGCCCGCTAATAGCCGTGGTCCTGAGCTACAGGCGGCACCCGGGACCGCGGCGGTTCAGAGCGAGGTCGCCGTGCGGCCCCGCTGTGAACTCCCTTAACGACCACAAGGCTTAAATATATGCCCTGTGTCGTTAAGGGGTTAATACACAGAACGATAATTGTTAGTTACAATCGTTAATATGATCGTTATTGCGATCGTAACTATGATCGTTTATTCTGTCTGATCCCAGAAAAACTATGAACAATGTGCAATTACACTGAACGATTAGTGAAAAAATGCGGAACTTGAGCGAACGAATGTGGAATTACAGCGAACGATTAGAGAACAATTAACGATAATTTTAGGTTCAGATCTAAATCAATGATCAACGACATACGAACGATTTTTCGATTGTTGCCTGCAATTACACAGAACGATTATTGTTTAAATTCGAACGATTTAACGATTTTTCGCACGATAATCGTCCCGTGTAATAGGGCTAAGGGCCCTTTTACACAGAAAGATTATCTGACAGATTATCTGCCAAAGATTTGAAGCCAAAACCAGGAACAGACTATTACCAGAGATCAGGTCATACAGGAAAGCCTGAGAATTCTCCTCTTTTCAAATCCAGTCTTGGCTTTAGCTTCAAATCTTTGACAGATAATCTGTCAGATAATCTTTCTGTGTAAAAGGGCCCTTTGAGGCTGAAAGCGGCCACAGCTGCTGACCCACATTCACCCATAACAGAGACTTGTATGCTCCAAGCAGAAGAGAGAACTTACATGTCATCTGTATTGTCAAATGGGGCTAAACTGCAATACTAGGCTCAGCCTACGAACAAAGGTGTATTATATTCCAGAGCTGCACTCACTATTCTGCTGGTGGGGTCACTGTGTACAGTACATACGTTACATTACTGATCCTGAGTAACATCCTGTATTAGGCTATGTTCACACAACGTATGTTTCTGTAAAAGTACGGCAGTTGATGAAATCGGCAACAACGGCCATACTTTGTACGGAAACATACGTTGCCTTTTCTTCTATGGGATCTCGGCTGGAGCATATACACATAGTATACGATCCGGCTGAGAATCCTCGCGGCGCTGCAAAGGACTGACAGGTCAGTTTTCTGTGGCCACTATTCAGTGAGTAGCAGCCGTAGGAAACCATATCAGTTCACACAATGAAGTGACGGCCCTGGCCGCAAGCTTCATTATGTGCTGTGGGGAGTTCTGATGCAGGCGCGCATGGATGTGCCCGCATCAGAATGCTGCAGCCCCAAAGATCTTTTCAGAGACACTGAACGGCCGGTCTGTTCCAGGGTATGAACATGGCTTTATACTGCAGAGTTGCACTCACTATTTTGCTGGTGAGGTAACTGTGTACTTACATTACTTATCCTGTACTGATCCCGAGTTATATCCTGTATTATACCCCAGAGCTGCACTCACTATTCTGCTGATGGGGTCACTGTGTATATAACACACAAAAACACAGAAAAATGCAACAGCTCACCGCAATACCAAGATACAGACCCACTACAGACAATGAAATAGTTAAAAGCAGCCCCCCCAAACTGCCAAAAAAAACTTCCACAAAAATAATCAGGCTCTTGGTTACCACTTGAAAGTGGTGTAAACTACCCCACCACGTTACGGTGGCCTCATACCGGGGCAGTCCTACATTGTGTACATACATTACATAACTGATCCTATACTCATCTTGAGTTGCATCCTGTATCATACCCCAGAGCTGCACTCCCTATTCTGCTGGTGGGGTCACTGTGTACATAAATTACATTACTGATCCTGAGTTACATCCTGTATTATAAAAATTATTCCTGCTGGCTATGGTGGAAAGGAGTCAGATCACACATGAGATGTATGGGGCCCTGCAGACCAGTCATACCCCAGTAGTCCCTGTCCACCCCAGTAGTGCCTGTAATGGAGAACTGAACATGGAGCAATAGAAGAAGGTGACTGGTCTGATGGGTCAGGTTCTACATTATGTGGACAGCCGGGTGTGTGCTCATCCCTTTCCTGGGGTATAGATGGCACCAGGATTCACTATGGGAAGAGGATAAAGCCTTTTAGGACCAGGGAGCGACCTGATATTTCCTGGCAGAAGGTATGCTGAGCCTTGTAGTACCTCCCGATAAGCCTGTAGTTATAAATCTCTGCTACTCTGCTTCTCTATAGGGATTCAGCACTTGGAGCTGTCCGGAGAGCTGGTGCTGAAATCAGGTCTTACTCACCTTTCAGGACTCTGCCGGATCACTGTCCTCCAGCCACCAAAACTATCGCTCTCTGTTCACATTTGTGCATTTTATTATATTAAAATTTAAAAATATTACCAAAAATGCAACATTTGATCACAGTTACATCCTGTATTATACTCCAGAGCTGCACTCACTATTGTCTCATATGACTGTATCTATGTGAATCGACCCCAACAGTAAGATTGTAGGTTTGTGAGCTCAGTGTATACAAATGTATGATCACTATTAATATCAGTCATGATGTGTCTTCAGTTAGTGCCCCCTAGTGGTGGGCGCAGATGATAAGAATTTTATTGTTGAAAAAAATTTAGAGCTGTAAGCCAAATAAAGGAAGATATGAGAAGTTATGTGAATAGTAGGAGACTGCTCTGGATGTCTCATCTGTATTAACATTAAGAAATAAGTCAGAGGGGGATGATCCTGTCCCAGTGTAGAGGGCTGCAATCACATCAACCTGTCCTAGTAGGGACCACATTGTGTTCCCTTAGACACCCCCTTTAATATCAGAAGACTCGTCCTTGAATGTTGTTGCTAAGACAAGGTCACAGCATAGCTTTCTATGTGATGTAATGCGGGGTCCCTCTCTGTGTATTATCAGTGTGATGAGGGTGCCCCTCTCTATGTAGTATTAGTGTGATGCGGGGTCCCTCTCTGTGTATTATCAGTGTGATGCGGGGTCCCTCTCTGTGTATTATCAGTGATATGCGGGGTCCCTCTCTATGTATTATCAGTGTGATACGGGGTCCCTCTCTGTGTAGTATCAGTGTGATGCGGGGTACCTCTCTGTATTATCGGTATGATGCAGGGTCCCTCTCTGTATTATCGGTATGATGCGGGGTCCCTCTCTGTGTAGTATCAGTGTGATGCGGGGTCCCTCTCTGTGTATTATCAATATGATGCGGGGTCCCTCTCTGTGTATTATCAGTGTGATGCGGGGTCCCTCTCTGTGTAGTATCAGTGTGATGCGGGGTCCCTCTCTGTGTAGTATTAGTGTGGTGCGGGGTCCCTCTATGTGTATTATCAGTGTGATGCGGGGTCCCTCTCTGTGTATTATCAGTGTGATGTGGGGTCCCTCTCTGTGTAGTATTAGTGTGATGCGGGGTCCCTCTCTGTGTATTATCAGTGTGATGCGGGGTCCCTCTCTGTGTATTATAAGTGTGATGCGATGTCCCTCTCTGTGTATTATCAGTGTGATATGGGGTCCCTCTATGTGTAGTATCAGTGTGATGCGGGGTCCCTCTCTGTGTATTATCAGTGTGATGCGGGGTCCCTCTCTGTGTATTATCAGTGTGATGTGGGGTCCCTCTCTGTGTAGTATTAGTGTGATGCGGGGTCCCTCTCTGTGTATTATCAGTGTGATGCGGGGGCCCTCTCTGTGTAGTATCAGTGTGAGGCGGGGTCCCTCTCTGTGTATTATCAGTGTGATGCGGGGTCCCTCTCTGTGTATTATCAGTGTGATGCGGGGTCCCTCTCTGTGTATTATCAGTGTGATGCGGGGTCCCTCTCTGTGTATTATCAGTGATATGCGGGGTCCCTCTCTATGTATTATCAGTGTGATACAGGGTCCCTCTATGTGTAGTATCAGTGTGATGCGGGGTCCCTCTCTGTGTATTATCAGTGTGATGCGGGGTCCCTCTCTGTGTATTATCAGTGTGATGCGGGGGCCCTCTCTGTGTATTATCAGTGTGATGCGGGGTCCCTCTCTGTGTATTATCAGTGTGATGCGGGGTCCCTCTTTGTGTATTATCAGTGTGATGCGGGGTCCCTCTCTGTGTATTATCAGTGTGATGCGGGGGCCCTCTCTGTGTATTATCAGTGTGATGTGGGGTCCCTCTCTGTGTATTATCAGTGTGATGCGGGGTCCCTCTCTGTGTAGTATCAGTGTGAGGCGGGGTCCCTCTCTGTGTATTATCAGTGTGATGCGGGGTCCCTCTCTGTGTAGTATCAGTGTGATGCGGGGTCCCTCTCTGTGTAGTATCAATGTGATGCAGGGTCCCTCTCTGTGTAGTACCAGTGTGATGCGGGGTCCCTCTCTGTGTATTATCAGTGTGATGCGGGGTCCCTCTCTGTGTAGTATCAGTGTGAGGCGGGGTCCCTCTCTGTGTATTATCAGTGTGAGGCAGGGTCCCTCTCTTTGTATTATCAGTGTGATGCGGGGTCCCTCTCTGTGTAGTATCAGTGTGATGCGGGGTCCCTCTCTGTGTATTATCAATGTGATGCGGGGTCCCTCTCTGTGTATTATCAGTGTGATGCGGGGTCCCTCTCTGTGTAGTATCAGTGTGAGGCGGGGTCCCTCTCTGTGTATTATCAGTGTGATGCGGGGTCCCTCTCTGTGTATTATCAGTGTGAGGCAGGATCCTCTCTTTGTATTATCAGTGTGATGCGGGGTCCCTCTCTGTGTAGTATCAGTGTGATGCGGGGTCCCTCTCTGTGTATTATCACCGCTCTGTGTATTATCAGTGTTATATAGGGCATACTTCTCTGTGCATTATTGTGGTCTCCCACCAAGATGGTTCTTTTTTTCTACACCTGTCCAAAACGTTCTGTCGTCAGCTTAACCCCTTAAGTACTGGGCCTGATATGGCCTTAAGCGATGTCACGGAACGGCTGGTCTAATACGTTGTGTGAACATAGCCTAAGACGTTTCGAGCAATTAGTGATAAAGATCAAAATTGGGGTCACAGATTAAAATATTTTCAATTGAAATATGCCGACAAAACTGAAGATAAAAGACTATTTGAGGTTGCACAGAGTGACGGTATTATTAAAGTCCAAACAATACAAGGGGGAGACGGATTATATATGTTACATCTCTTCTGGGCATGTGCCCAACTGAGAAAATATTGGGAAGAAATTGTGTCTATTCTGGTGGGAGAAAAGGTATTGCAGGGAGCTCTCACCTTTAAGAGGGCAATATTAGGGAAAGAAATGGTCCAGGGGGGGAGTAGTACACTGGGTGGGCCTGGGTGAACATTGTAAGAGTGGTTTATAATTATCTGAAGGGGTCTATGTAATTGTTGGAGCTGTGCTATGTAGCCCTCTAGTTCGGCCTAGGTGATTGTTGGAGCTGTGCTCTGTGATCATCTGGTTGGGCCTGGGGTCAGCCAATACAACCATCTAGGTGGGCCTAGGTGAGCATTACAAGTATATAGGTGGGCCCTCATGGCAGGCAGAATTGTGTGGCACAATCTCTAAAGGTTTAAGAGAATACTGGAACATCAGTAAAGAACCATGTAAGCAGATCCCGCTGAATACTTGTATTGAATACTTAAGACGTTGGAGAAAAACTGAAATACAGCTACAGACTGTATAGTTTGAGATGACGCTAACACTTAAGGAGAATCCTTAAAGGGGTTATCCAGTTCTACAAAAAACATGGCCACTTTTCCCCCTCTCTTGTCTCCAGTTCAGGTGTGGTTTGCAATTAAAAATTGGAATAGACAAAAGTAAAAAAGAATTTAGGCAGAAGGAAAGAGATGCAGAGGGTCAGGTATTAAAGAAGGAAGAAGAGTACCCCCAAGTGATAAGATTTACTCAATGAGACCCCCAAGGACTAATATCCCACTGCAGCCATAGGCTCTGTCAGCAGTTCCTTTCCACATCAGATCCCTCAATAACAATGTGACTGACCTGTATGTCCCAGTTATTATGCTTCCTTCTCAAATATTAGTGTCCCCTGTAGCCATTAGTAATGCCCCTTCCCCAGTAATATAGAGCCCTGTAGCCATTAGTAATGCCCCTTCCCCAGTAATAGTGCCCCTTTAGCCATTAGTAATGCCCCTTCCCCAGTAATATGGAGCCCTGTAGCCATTAGTAATGCCCCTTCCCCAGTAATAGTGCCCCCTGTAGCCATTAGTAATGGCCCTTCCCCAGTAATAGTGTCCCCTGTAGCCATTAGTAATGACCCTTCCCCAGTAATAGTGCCCCCTGTAGCCATTAGTAATGCCCCTTCCCCAGTAATATGGAGCCCTGTAGCCATTAGTAATGCCCCTTCCCCAGTAATAGTGCCCCCTGTAGCCATTAGTAATGGCCCTTCCCCAGTAATAGTGCCCCTGTAGCCATTAGTAATGCCCCTTCCCCAGTAATAGTGTCCCCTGTAGCCATTAGTAATGGCCCTTCCCCAGTAATAGTGTCCCCTGTAGCCATTAGTAGTGGCCCTTCCCCAGTAATAGTGCCCCCTGTAGCCATTAGTAATGCCCCTTCCTCAGTAATAGTGCCCCTGTAGCCATTAGTAATGCCCCTTCCCCAGTAATATGGAGCCCTGTAGCTATTAGTAATGCCCCTTCCCCAGTAATAGTGCCCCCTGTAGCCATTAGTAATGGCCCTTCCCCAGTAATAGTGTCCCCTGTAGCCATTAGTAATGCCCCTCCCCCAGTAATATGGAGCCCTGTAGCCAGATATAATGTCCCTATTCCCAGTAATAGTGTCACCAGTAGTCAGCAATAATGACCCTGTAACAAGTAATAAAACTCTCTTGCAGCCAGTAACAATGCTCCATAACCCATAATGATGACCACATTCCCCTATAATAACATCCCCTTTTGCCAATAATAAAATAATAAGGCCCCTGTAGCTAGATATGCCGCCTGCAGCCAGATTCAGTGGTCCCTGTAGACAGATAGGTCCCCTATAGCCAGTGGTAATGCTTCAGTAGCTAGATACAATGCTCCCTACAGCCAGATACAACACCCCATATAACTAGATATGCCTCCTATGACCAGATGCAATGTCCCCTGTAGTCAGATACAGTATGCCCTTTAAAACCAGATACAATGCCCCCTGTAGCCAGCTATGCCCCATATAACCCAAAACAATGCCATGCACAAAGAAAGAAAGTTACACTTACTTTCCACCAACCCAACACTGTGCCTCCTGCAGCCAGATACAATACCTCTATAACCAGATACAATACCCCTATAACCAGATACAATGCCCCTATAACCAGATACAACGCCCCTATAACCCGATACAATGCCCCTATAACCAGACACAATGCCCCTATAACCAGATACAATACCCCTATAACCAGATACAATGCCCCTATAACCAGATACAACGCCCCTATAACCCGATACAACGCCCCTATAACCAGACACAATACCCCTATAACCAGATACAATACCCCTATGACCAGATACAATGCCCCTATAACCAGATACAACGCCCCTATAACCCGATACAACGCCCCTATAACCAGACACAATACCCCTATAACCAGATACAATGCCCCTATAACCAGATACAACGCCCCTATAACCCGATACAATGCCCCTATAACCAGATACAATGCCCCTATAACCAGACACAATACCCCTATAACCAGATACAATGCCCCTATAACCAGATACAATACCCCTATAACCAGATACAATGCCCCTATAACCAGAGACAATGCCCCTATAACCAGATACAATACCCCTATGACCAGATACAATGCCCTTATAACCCGTTACAATGCCCCTATAACCCGATACAATACCCCTATAACCAGATACAATGCTCCTATAACCAGATACAATACCCCTATAACCAGATACAATGCCCCTATAACCCGATACAATATCCCTATAACCAGATATAATACGCCTTGTTACTAGGTATACTACCTGGATCAAATTCCATGTCTGCTATAGCCAGATACAGTGTGCCCCTATAACCAATTAGAATGACCCTTACAGCTAGATATGCCCCCGTAACAAAACACAATTAGGGAGATTTATCAAAAATTTAAGCCATTTTTTTGAAGTGCAAAAGTCACAAAATTTTGCACAACCGCATAGTTGCGACTTTTCCTCGACATACACCAATCATGCCTACTTCGGCTTACGCTGAAAGTAGACATGATGTACAACTAACTAAAATAGTCACACATGGGTCGCAGACTGACTCCATACTAGAGGTGGTGTATTTCACCACCTATAATGTGGAGCCGGCATGCTCCGTGGGTCAGGTGCAGCTAAAATAAATGGCCCTTTCCACACTGGTATTACTAGGCTGCTGCTGCTTGTTTTTTAACCCAGCTGGTTATTGAAAGGGAGGGGATCCAATGCATTTTTAATTATTTATATATTTTAAAAAAACACATAGGATCCCCCCCACTTTCCATAACTAGCCACGTTAAAAAAACCAAGCAGCAGCAGCCTAGTAGCACCAGGGTGGGAAGGGCCATTTATTTTGGCCCTCCCCAGCCTAATATTACCAGCCTGCTGCCGCCCAGTTCAAGAGCGCCAATTTTGACGCTCCGGGACCACTGGCACCCAGCTCTTCCCAGTACCCCTGGTGGCATTGGGTACTGGGGTAATAATGGCGGGGTTAGTGTTAGCCATTTTATACCGGCTAGCACTAGGCCCAGACTTAATAATGGATTCCGTCTATCAGACAGCTTCCACTACTAAGTCTGTAAAGTAATGAAAGAAAACACAACACACTTACAAAAATATTTTAATCAAATAAAAACACCCCCACACCCCTCGTAGACCATTTTATTGAACAGTAAAGTCCGCTGGTCATCAAAGTAGTCCAAACGAATCCGACGTAATCCTCTGCATGCCGGTATCTGAACTAGAAAGGGAGAAGATAATGCTCATTACCTAGGAGGCAAACCAGGGCCAATGAGACTATTTAGAGACAATTCTGAGACCATTTAGAGACAATTCTTAACCAAACAAATTTGCACCACAGAAAATAGACCATGCTTATCCCTGATAGTAAATTGCACTTTAAATAGAACAGTCTATTCTTGCCAAAGCAGAAATAGACCACATCTAGAAAAATCCCCTGTTGATAAATTTCCCCCAATGTCTACTTTAACCATATCCATTATGGCCCCTATACCCAGATACAGTGGCCCCTGAAGCCAGAAACAATGCCCTATGTAGCTAGAGAGGCTCTCTGTAGCCATATACAATAACATTAGTAGTTAGATAGGCCCCCTGTAACCAGATGCAATGCCCCATATTGTCACAGGCTGAAGTGTATTGAGTGTAGGGGACTGGACTTCTCTATACACATATGTGTTATAATGGCCGCCTATGGCAAACTGTGCACAATAGTCAAGATGAACATAAACACTAAACCCCAAAAGAGACCTGAACCCTGCACAGGCAGAGCAGGCGGGAAAGTAGTGGCAGATATGTAATAATAATCACTTATTACCCTTATATAAAACTATTAATAAAATAGTAATTATATGGGAAAAACTATTCTTATAGGAAGGGACTGGAACCTTTTATCAAATAAATGTTTTTGTTTTTTTGAGCAACATTAATCAAATATCAGTATAAATCATAATAAAATACTACAGCCGAGCGCATAGACCAAGATTTTATTCACACTAATTCCTGCCAATGGCCGACTGTTCATTGTTTGGTTAGTACAAGTGTTTGTTTCAAGATGTTTAAATAAAGATTATTGAAAATCATGATGTAATTTGTTTACAAACCGGACCCTTCAGAGCTTTATTAGGAGTTGGACTGTAAGTACACACATCCATTGGCTCTTGGTATTTTTTTGTTATTTTCTATTTTTAATCAGTTTTCTCCATGTAATCTTTAAATCTCTTACACACATAGGCGATTTGTGCAAGATTGGTGACAGAAGGAGTTTTGGAGACATGGAGGAAGAGCTGACCATCATCTACAGCGAGGAGGACCAGTTCGTGGAGGATACGGACTTTCCCGTTGTCTACGAGGAACATGTGAGTGAGAATTCCCCATCCAGTATAGCAGGGTATAGCAGATAGGGTTGTATAAAGATGGGGTTGTGTACATAGTGGGATGTCCTGTCCAGGAGTATCTGTACCTGTAGATACTCCTCCCTGATCACATGACCACATAGGTGCCCCCCCCCCCCCATAGGAGACAGTGGTGATGGGAGGAGATGTGTAGAATGGGGAGCTATAAATACCTTACACCCTGTTACTTATTCCCCATGTTCAGCCATTTTCAACTGCCATTTTGCCATGTTCCATGCAGGGGGCGGGGCTTAGTTGGCCATGATAACTGCTGGGTGGTGGCTGTGGTCTATGGCCGGGCTCATGCACTGTGTGTGTTATGTGATCTCCAGCACCTCTGCGGACATAGGAAGAAATATACTCCTATAAGGTAGAGAGGGAAATCCCATAGCACACATACATGGGCCTGGCCTAAGACTTTATCCAGATGTGCAGTAATATGTGACAATGCTATCACTGGATCAGGATCTACTGTGTGATCTGTCAGGTTGAATAAAAATAATTATAATATATATGGTACAGTATGGGATTTGTAGTTCTGCAACCTGAAGCTCTCCTGGTTGCATAACTACAATCCCCATCCTCATGTTGTGGTGATGGGAGTTGTAGTTATTCAACCAGGAAAGCTCCAGGTTGCAGAACTATAACTCCCATGATCATGGTGTGGTGACAACACTTTATGGGAGAAAAACAAACAAAAAGAAAAAGTCTGAAGGGAAAATGCTCAGCACATCCGAAGATCATATACAAGATATTCTTTATTAAACATAGGTAAAAGCTGCTCCTGTGTTATTTTGTTGTGCAACTTGCTATATGTACTGGCGCACTGGAGTGTTGTTGTGTTTCCCTGCTGCTTCTCTAAATAAAGAATTTAATAGCTGGAGAGTCACAGAGGGGGTGGCAGGGAAGCCTGCAGTGATATCCCCCTCCCCCATTACACAGCCACTGAGATGCTGACATACAAGAGGGGTGCCGCTGGACATTGTCCCTCTACGGGCTCTACAGGAAGACAGGGAAGCCTGGAGTGTAATCCCTCATCATACAGCACCACTGACAGCGTTGCTCGGTTTTGTCAAGGGGGAGGTGCCTTAAGGATGAACGGGGCCACCGCTGCTCTTGCACAATGTCCTGGGGATGGCCTATGGGGGGGACACAACGACTGCTGTACATTCTCCGGGCTATACGGGCAGATGGGGAAGCCTGTAGTGGAATCCTCCTACCACCCCTCGCACAGCAGCACCTCCTCCGCATTGTAATGGGGGGGAGGATTCCACAACAGGCTTCCCTGTCTGCTTGTAGAGCCGGGACGTTGTCGAGCACAGCTATGGACCCCCGCAGTGCACAGCAGCCCGGCCATCCTCCATAGCGGCCGACAGACACAAGGCTGTGAGCGGTGAGGAACTGTGCCAGGTCACTCTCCGTTTGTGAGACAGCATGGAGCTCCGGATTTGCCGCAAATGGAGGAGAGCACTGGAGGAGAGCGCGCTGTAACAAATCCGGCATGGTACAACTATTTATTGATATGTAATTACAAAATCACCATGTCAGCAGGGTTCTGTGTATTGTCTGCTGGATACCTTCTAAGAAAACATTTACATTTTTGCATGATGACTGGTGTACTCCTTTAAATAAAAATAAATAAATTACTATATATATATATATATTGTAGGGATCTTCCCGGGGGATGGTGTGTTTGGACACAGTTCACAGCAGACTTGGACTTGTAAAATAACAGCTTGGCGTTTATTTTCAGCATAAACAGTCCGTAACAGAAATATAGCAACACTGTGCTTTAAGAACAAAACAAAAGGTCTTGCCCGTCTGGGCGCTAACTAACAAAAGCAGGTTACCTCTCTGACACTTCAGTCGGCAGTATTGCAGGGTGTGAACAGGCCCCAGCAGCGGCTGTCTTCCCAGCTCTCACCAAACAGCATGCAGGCTGTTCACTCCTGGCTGAGAGAGAGAGACCTGTACACTGAGCACACCTTTTGCCTTCTCAGGCTGATTGGGATCAGAGCTCACCTGATCCCAAAACCCACACTGGATCGAGGGGGAGGGAATGGCAAGTCCCACTACCAAAACCTACCTGCCATTCCATGTAAGTCCAGGCCCGGCAATAATAAATAATAGCTCAGCAGCATAACACTGCTGAGCACAGATGCCTCCTGGACTCACCATCTCACACTATGTATCAACCTGGGTGAGATGTACATCCCCTCGAGCACTTTTCCCGTGACATGTCCACATATCCCCCCCCTCTTCTTCAGACCGGAGGGCTGAGCATTTTGTCCCCACAGACAGTGTACCCTAGATAGGGCGTCAGCATTTGCCTGTAATTTCCCTGGCCGGTGTTCCACCATGAAATTAAAGTTTTGGAGGGAAAGAAACCACCTAGTCACCCTTGCATTTTTCTCCTTGTTTAATTTCATCCATGTTAGGGGGGCATGGTCTGTCACTAACTTAAACCTCCTGCCTAGTAAGTAGTACTTCAGGGATTCTAGGGCCCACTTCACTGCCAGACATTCTCGCTCAACTATGGCGTAGTTTTTCTCGGCCGGGGATAGTTTCCTGCTTAAGTACATCACCGGGTGCTCCTCGCCATTCACGACCTGTGAGAGGACGGCACCTAACCCTGTGTTAGAGGCATCTGTCTGTACTAGAAACTCTCGCCTAAAGTCAGGGGTAACTAGCACAGGCTGTTGGCACAAGGCAGACTTAAGGCTTTTAAAAGCTTTCTCAGCCTCTGGAGTCCATGTCACCATTGCGGACTTCGCACCCTTTGTCAGGTCAGTTAGTGGGGCTGCAACTGAAGCAAAATTCGGCACAAACCTCCGGTAATAGCCGGTAATACCCAGGAAAGCTCTGACCTGTTTCTTTGTGAGGGGTTGAGGCCAATTCTGTATTGCCTCAATTTTATTTAGTTGTGGTTTCACTAACCCCCTCCCAATAATGTAGCCCAAGTATTTGGCCTCCTCTAAGGCTAGTGCACACTTCTCTGCATTGATGGTTAACCCCGCATCACTTATGGCATCTAACACCGCCTGGACCTTACAGAGGTGACTTTCCCAATCCGGACTAAAAATGACCACATCATCGAGGTAGGCAGCGGAGTAATCACGATGTGGTCGCAGAATCAAGTCCATCAACCTCTGAAAAGTGGCAGGGGCTCCATGTAACCCGAATGGCATCACTACGTATTGGAAGAGCCCATCAGGGGTGGAGAATGCAGTCTTCTCTCTAGCCTTAGGAGTGAGTGGGATCTGCCAGTAGCCCTTAGTGAGATCGAGGGTAGTTATGTACCTGGCATTACCCATCCTTTCTATCAACTCATCTACCCTGGGCATGGGGTAGGCATCGAACTTGGAGATCTCATTTAACTTCCTAAAGTCATTACAGAACCTCCAAGTTCCATTGGGCTTTGGGATTAACACAATCGGGCTGGACCACTCGCTCTGGGACACCTCAATGACTCCTAGGTCAAGCATACGTTTTACCTCGGATGATACCGCCTCCCTCCGTGCTTCTGGTATCCTATAGGGCTTCAGGTTTACTCTGCTTCTAGGCTCAGTTTCAATATGATGACTAATGAGATGCGTACGCCCTGGTAGGTCAGAAAACTTGTCTTTATTTCTCTGCAGGAACTCCTTAGCTTCCTGCTTCTGGGATACTGATAGGGTGTCACCAATCCTGACCGGAGGGATTGGTGGTGACAGATGACCAACAGGCTTTGTCGCCACCAAGGATTCCCTGTCTTTCCAGGGCTTGATCAAGTTTATGTGATAAACTTGGAAAGGCTTCCTTCTACCTGGTTGGTGTACCTTGTAGTTGACCTCACTGATCTTCTCTACAATTTCATAGGGACCCTGCCACTTGGCTAAGAATTTGCTTTCTACCGTGGGAACAAGTATGAGTACCCGGTCACCTGGGCTAAAGGTCCTGATTCTTGCAGAACGATTGTAAATTCTGCTTTGGCCCTCTTGCGCCCTCTGGAGGTGTTCCCTTACTAGGGGCATTACAGTGGCTATACGGTCCTGCATTTGTGCTACATGCTCTATAACACTCTTGTATGGGGTGGACTCACTTTCCCATGTCTCTTTCGCTATATCCAATAAACCCCTAGGGTGACGACCATAGACTAATTCGAAGGGAGAGAACCCTGTGGACGCTTGGGGTACTTCCCTAATAGAAAACATCAGGTAAGGTAGTAAGTGATCCCAATCACGACCATCCTTTTCCACCACTTTTTTTAACATATGTTTCAGGGTTTTATTAAACCTCTCCACTAACCCGTCTGTCTGTGGGTGATATACAGAGGTACGTAGGTGTGAGATTTTAAACAGTTTGCATAGCTCTTTCATTACCTTTGACACAAATGGGGTACCTTGGTCAGTCAAGATTTCCTTGGGGATCCCCACCCTGGAAAACATATAAAACAATTCCCGTGCAATTGTTTTAGAGGTAGTGTTTCTTAGGGGTACAGCCTCAGGATAGCGGGTCGCGTAGTCCAACACCACTAGAATGTACTGGTGTCCCCTAGCCGACTTTACAATGGGACCCACCAAGTCCATTGCGATCCGGTCAAAAGGTACCTCTATGATGGGGAGTGGGACCAAAGGACTGCGAAAATGCGACACTGGAGCGCTAAGCTGACATGTGGGGCACGACTCACAGTATTTTTTTATGTCAGCATAAATTGCAGGCCAATAAAACCTCTGGAGGACTCTCTCCTGTGTTTTATCTGTCCCCAAGTGGCCCCCAAGGACATGATTATGGGCCATGTCGAGTACCTGACGCCGGTACGACTTAGGCACCAGAAGCTGTTCCACCACCTCCTCATTAATCTTAGTGACTCTATAGAAGAGATCATTAGTCATAGAAAAATGTGGAAATCTTTTCTCAGCTTCTGGTTCCTGAGGTACCCCATTCATAACAGTGACCTGCTCTCTCGCATTTTTGAGAGTGGGGTCCTGTAATTGTGCAGTACCAAAATTATCCCTAGACACCTCTAAGTCTGGAACATTTTGCGCAGTGGGAGGAGCCTCTTCCTCACCAGCCAGGACCTGCAAAGGAAAAGCATCATTTTCATCCTGTACATTTTTATCATTTACCGTGGGTAATGCAATAGACTTAGGGGTCTCCTCACTCCTTTCAGGGGATTGTTGTTTTCCCCATAGAGCCCAGAATAAAGGAAAATCACGCCCCAATATCACATTATGCATAAGATTTTTAACCACACCCACTTCATATTGTACAGCGCCTAGTTCAGTCCCGACATTAGCCCGTACTATAGGGTAAACCTTTGTATCACCATGTATGCATACCACACTCATATGTCTTGCTGGCACAAAGTCCCCAGTCACCAGGCTGGCATGCACCAGGGTGACAAGGCTTCCTGAGTCCAGCAACGCCTTAACAGGAAAGTCATTTACAGTAATGTTGCAGACTTGTGGTTCAGTCTCTAGTCCAGTGACTGCAACAAAAGACGGCTCCGCAAATAGCGACTGACGCCGGCTAGCGTCACACTCCATGGGCTCAGTGGTAAGAGGGCAATGGGCAGACATATGTCCTGTCTCATGGCATCTCCAGCACTGGATAGGGCCTGGTCTCCTTGGCAGGGAGTCCTTTTTAGGGCCACTTAGCCACCGGGGACCACCACCAGTCTTTTGCCCCTGAGACGCCTCCTGAGCGCTCTTCCCTCTATCAGCACCCCTCCACACTCCCCCAATAGATGGAAGTCTCTTACCAGCTGACGGCACAGGTCTGGCACTCCGGGGAGGTGACGGTGCTGCAGGAACATCACGGAGGTAGTCCTCGGTCGCCTGGAACCTCTCCACAAGGCTGACAAGTTCGTCGGCACTCTTAGGGTCGCCTTGTCCCACCAAGCGTTGCAGATCAGCAGGAAGTGCGCGGAGGTAGCGATCCATCACGACCCTCTCTAGGATCTGTGCAGGAGTAGAGGTGTCTGGCTCCAACCACTTTCTTGCCAAATGAATCAGGTCGTACATCTGGGACCTCGCTGACTTGTCCAGACTGTAGCTCCAGTTGCGGACTCTCCGGGCACGGACAGCAGCAGTAACTCCTAGTCGGGCGAGTATCTCTGCTCTTAGCCGAGGATAGTCCTTGACCTCTTGCTCACTGAGGTCATAGTAGGCCTTTTGAGGTTCGCCTGTTAAATAGGGAGCAATGACCTCTGCCCGCATCCTCCACCAATTGTAGGGATCTTCCCGGGGGATGGTGTGTTTGGACACAGTTCACAGCAGACTTGGACTTGTAAAATAACAGCTTGGCGTTTATTTTCAGCATAAACAGTCCGTAACAGAAATATAGCAACACTGTGCTTTAAGAACAAAACAAAAGGTCTTGCCCGTCTGGGCGCTAACTAACAAAAGCAGGTTACCTCTCTGACACTTCAGTCGGCAGTATTGCAGGGTGTGAACAGGCCCCAGCAGCGGCTGTCTTCCCAGCTCTCACCAAACAGCATGCAGGCTGTTCACTCCTGGCTGAGAGAGAGAGACCTGTACACTGAGCACACCTTTTGCCTTCTCAGGCTGATTGGGATCAGAGCTCACCTGATCCCAAAACCCACACTGGATCGAGGGGGAGGGAATGGCAAGTCCCACTACCAAAACCTACCTGCCATTCCATGTAAGTCCAGGCCCGGCAATAATAAATAATAGCTCAGCAGCATAACACTGCTGAGCACAGATGCCTCCTGGACTCACCATCTCACACTATGTATCAACCTGGGTGAGATGTACATCCCCTCGAGCACTTTTCCCGTGACATGTCCACAATATATATATATATATATATATATATATATATATATATATATATTAGAATGCACTCTGATTTATTATTAGGTGTAACATACATTTACTGGCAAATAGCTGCTATACTGTAGACCCCAAACTGTAAGAGCAACGCCTGCCTCAATGTCAAGCGGCGTTGACATGTCAATTCTTGGAGCGGAGGAGAGAGGAAGCGTGTGAGCCCTCTCATAGAGTCTCTGTTTAACACTGAGGCTTCTGTCACAGATCTTTGCTGCCCCGGTCTTGCAGGCCAGATGTGGCTCTTTTGATGGCCGCATCTGGCTCGCAGCTCGCTGCGACTGCCACTCCGCCTTACCTACTGCCTGCCCGGACGTGCTCCTCCAATCCAATTAGCACAGAGGGGGCATGGGGCTGCTGCGGCAGGCCGTGGCGCATGTGTTGATTGGATGCGTGCACCACGGCCCGCCACAGCTGCCCCACGCTCCCGCTCTGAGCTGATTGGATTGGAGGAGCACGTCCGGGCGACACGTCAAGCTGCCGCTACTACACATCTCGCAAGTGGAGGTTAGGAGGCGCAGGGGAGAAGCATGGGGGAGGCACATATGGCTGAGATGCGAGTGGACCACCCGCCACCATGCTCTCAAAAGGAGGCTGCCTGCTGCCAGACACTTTTGGATTGGGCAGCGCTGCGGCTGCAGCTCCTCCCCCAGCAGCCCGCCGTCTCCTGTGATCTTCCAGCAACGGCAGCATGGTAAAGAGACGCTGCATGCTCCGGAGACCGCGCGCTGCCGGGAGAGAAGCTGCTGGGAACGGGTGACAGGTGAGGTTTTGTTTTTGTTTTTTTTTTCTGGTGGGGAAGTGCGGGTGCCAGGCTGGTGTCAATAGAAGGGCACTGTACAGAGGGGAGGGTCTGGATTGGACTGGAGTGACTATATGAGGCACTATTGGGGCATATTGGCTACTATATGGGGGTATTAGATACTATATGGGGCACAATTGGGGGGTATTGGCTACTAAATGGGGCACTATTGGTGGGTACTGGATACTATATGGGCATTATGGAGGTATTGGCTACTATATGGGAGTATTGTCTACTATATGGGGCACTATTGGGGGATATTGGATACTATATGGGGCACTATTGGGGGTATTGGATACTATATGGGGAACTAGATACTATACCGGGCGCTATGGGTGGATTAGATACTATACCAGGCACTATGGGGTATTGGCTACTAAATGGGGCACTGTGGGGGATTGGCTACTATATGGGGCACTGTGGGGGGATTGGCTACTATATGGGGCACTAATGGGGGTATTGGATACTATATGGGCACTATGGGGGTATTGGATACTATATGGGCCACTATTGGGGGGGATTAGATACTTTACCAGGCACTATGGGGGGATTGGCTACTATATGGGGCACTGTGGGGTGATTGGCTACCATATGGGGCACTGTGGGGGGATTGGCTACTATATGGGGCACTGTGGGGGGATTGGCTACTAAATGGGGCACTGTGGAGGGATTGGCTACTATATGGGGCACTGTGGGGGGATTGGCTACAATATGGGGCATTGTGGGGGGATTGGCTACTATATGGGGTACTGTGGGGGCATTAGCTACCATAAGGGGCACTATGTGTGTGTGTGTGGGTCAAATGGCATAGTGTGTATGTGTGGGAGGGGGTCAGGTGTGGTAGTGTGTTAGTGGAGGGGGTCAGGGGGGGTAGTGTGTGTGGGGATGGTGGTCGGGTTAATTGCGGGTTAACAGCAGAGGGGGCATTATTACTATATGGAGGGTACAGCAGGGGGCATTATTACTATATGGGGACACAGCAGGGGGCATTATTACTATATGGGGACACAGCAGGGGGCATTATTACTATCTGCTTATGATGGCACTCAGAGGGCCCATGCACGTATGTTTTAGGACCCTAGCAATGCCCCTGTACTAAACTATATGACAATCTTACCATATGTATACTGCTTGTAGATCAATGGTAGTCTGCTCATCCCGAAGGTGCAGGGTAGGAGGATAGACATAGTAGGGAGCACCTATGTCCCTAATAGGCCCTATGTCAGGTGCACCAAACTACCCCTGCTTGCTAAGGGACTTGTCGGGGTGTAAGCACCCTAATAAAAGCGACCCCTGCCCCGTCCAATTCCTCTCCAATGCCCTATGCTCACCCTATCATTTACTCCCAACTGGTTCCATCCACCAGGAATAGTCGGGGGAGATTGTTACGGCAGCTTGTAGCCAGCGGCAAAACAAAGACAGTTGTAAAAAAAATACACACAAAAAATGGCCCAAAAAGGCCAGTCACATGCCCTGCATATGGCTCCACCCACATTAGGACATTTTTGCCCTGACAGGTCCCTGAGCGAGCAGGGGTAGTTTGGTGCACCTGACATGGGGCCTATTAGGTACAAAGCTGCTCCATACTATCTCCATCCTCCTACCCTGCACATTCAGGATGAGCAGACCACCATTCATCTACAAGCAGTATACATATGGGGACTGGTCTATACCATGCAGCAATACTGGAGTTTTTGTTTTTTGGATACTTTGGGGAAATCCAGCCTAAATGTAGCACATCCTGCTTTGTCTTTAAGGGAACATTCACATGTACTGTGTTTGCTGCAGATTTTATACTGTGAATTTTATGTTGCAGATTTCTGCTGTGTACAGCCGCACAAACAATTGACTTGTCCATTATTTACGGCCGCTGGTGCAGGAACAACGGCCGTTGTTCGGACTGTGCACACATTGTAATGTATGGCCATTCTGACGGCTGTACATTGAACAGATGTCTATGGTTAATTGGATTACAGGCACACCCAAATCTGCCCGCAATCCAAATAGAAATAAAACAGTGGCCGTTGTTTGACACTGCCAACAACGACCGATGTTTTAATAATAATAATAATAATAATAATAATAATAATAATAATTTTTGTTTAATAATAATTTTTGTTTATATAGCGCCAACAGATTCCGCAGCACTTTACAATTCTGGGGTACATACATAGACAAAAAATCGACATTACAGAGAGATACATATAATTATCCATACATGAGGAGTGAGGTCCCTGCTCGCATGCATGAGCTTACACACTATCAGGAGGGGGTGCGAGACAGAATGGCAGAGGGGCAAAATGCATCATTGTTCTTATGGTCCGGCCATCATTATAAATAAGGCAGTGCAGGTAAGGGTGGGTGAACCTGTCACCAGCCAATGCATGCATGCACAGGTCTAAGTGCTTAAATGCTTGGTGTGTGTGTATGTATATATGTATGTATGTATGTGTGCGTGGTGGTAGGTGTGTGTGTGTGTGGGGGGGGGGGGGGGGGGGGGGGGAGGTTGAGGGTAGCAGTCAAAATTAGGGAACCTGGTAAGCCTGCTTGAACAGATGAGTTTTGAGGGCACGTTTGAAGCTTTGGGTATTGGAGGTGAGTCTGACAGTCTTGGGTAATGCATTCCATAGAACTGGTGCAGCTCGGGTGAAGTCCTGGAGACGGAAGTGAGAGGTGCGGATTAAGGTGGATGTTAGTCTTAAGTCATTAGAGGAGCGTAAGGCACGGGTAGGGCAGTAGACAGAGATGAGGGAGGAGATATAGGGAGGTGCAGCACTGTGGAGAGCCTTGTGGGTGAGCAGGAGGACTTTGTATTGTATCCTGTGTTTAACAGGGAGCCAATGTAGTGACAGGGGGGAGGCATTGGTATAGCGGCTGGACATGGGGATAAGCCTGGCCGCTCTATTGAGAATGGACTGGAGAGAGGAGAGTTTAGAGGAAGGGAGGCCGATTAGTAAGGAATTGCAGTAGTCAAGGCGGGAATGGATCAGAGCGACAATAAGAGTTTTAGCAGATTCGACAGTAAGGAAGGGACGGATTTTAGAGAAGTTTTTTAGATGCAGATTACAGGAACATGAAAGAGATTTAATATGAGGAGTGAAGGACAGATCTGAGTCAAACATAACCCCAAGGCAGCGGGCTTGTTGTGTAGGGGTTATGGTTGCACCACAGACAGAGATGGAGATGTCAGGTGGAGGGTGTTTAGCAGAGGGAGGGAAGACAAGAAGCTCAGTCTTAGAAAGGTTTAGTTTTAGGAATAGGGAGGACATAGCGTTAGAGATGGCAGACAGACAGTTACTGGTGTTCTGTAGAAGTGCGGGGGTGATATCACGGGAGGAGGTATATAGCTGGGTATCATCAGCATAGAGATGGTACTGAAAACCAAACTTACTGATGATTTGTCCAATGGGTAAAGTGTAAAGTGAGAAAAGGAGAGGGCCCAGGACTGATTCCTGAGGAACCCTGACTGTAAGGGGGAGGGAAGATGAGGTGGAGCCAGAAAGCGATACGCTAAAGGAGCGGTCAGAGAGATAGGAGGAAAACCAGGAAAGAGCAGAGTCCTTTAGGCCAATAGAGCGGAGCGTGGAGAGGAGGAGCTGGTGGTCTACAGTGTCAAAAGCTGCAGATAGGTCCAGGAGAATGAGCAGGGAATGGTCACCTTTAGATTTGGCGGTGAGGAGATCATTAGAGACTTTAGTAAAAGCAGTTTCTATAGAGTGGTGAGGACGGAAACCAGACTGAAGGGGATCAAGGAGAGAGTTGTCAGAGAGGTAACGGGTTAGGCGCGAATAGACCAGACGTTCCAAGAGTTTAGAGATAAAAGGGAGATTAGAGACAGGTCGATAGTTGGCTGCACAGGAGGGGTCTAGGGAGGGTTTTTCAGTAATGGAGTGATGGTGGAGTGTTTGAAAGTCGAGGGGAAGATGCCAGAGGAGAGGGAGAGGTTGAAGACTTTAGTAAGGTAGGTAGTGACAACATGGGAGAGAGACTGGACAAGGTGTGAGGGAATAGGGTCACTAGGGCAGGTGGTGGGGCGAGAGGAGGCTAGGAGTCTGGAGACTTCCTCCTCTGTCACTGGCTCAAAGGCTGAGAGGGATGAGGAGGAACAGTGAGAAGGAATAGGATTAATATTACCTGGGAATTGGGAGATGATCTCCTGGCGGATTGTGTTTATTTTACCCTTGAAGTAGTTGGCTAAGCCTTCAGCACTGAGGTTAGTGATGGGTGTCTGAACTTTGGGTTTAAGGAGAGAGTTGAGGGTATCAAAGAGGCGTTTTGGGTTATGGGAAAGAGAAGAGATCAGAGTGGTAAAGTAGGATTGCTTAGCAGAGTGAAGAGCTGAGTAGTAGCTTCTAAGCATAGACTTATAATGTAGAAGGTTGGCTGTTGTCTTGGATTTCCTCCACAGATGTTCAGCACACCTAGAACACCGTCTAAGAAAACGAGTTCTGCATGTGTTCCAGGGTTGTGGCCGTCTGTGTCGGGCTGTTTGGGGTATAGGGGGTGCAAGTTTGTCCAGAGTGGTTTTGAGGGTGTCGTGGTATTGTTTGGCAGCAAGATTAGGACAGGAGAGGGAAGAGGTGGGGGGCAATGATGACTGTACGGTATCTAGCAGTTGTTGGGTGTCTATAGCACGTAAGTTCCTATATGTGAGTGAGTGAGTGAGTGAGTGAGTGAGTGAGTGAGTGTTTTGACTATGTGAGAACGTTGCCTTACATCCATAAACAGCGCCACTACTGTCCCCGGTTTTTCTGTGGTATTGCAGCACATTTTCTAGTGAAGTAAATAAAACTGAGTTGTAATACCACATAACACCTGAGGATCAGCATGGCGCCGTTCTTGAAATAAATCAGAAATAAATAAATACATTTATAATTCAGGATAACTCACATAACCCCCTAGATCTAAGATAAAAGCTTACACTGATTTGTTAGTTTATTGTCCGCATTTTTCAAACATAAGTGACAATTATAATTGTAAATTATACCACAAATAGGGTGTGCAGTATATAGGAGAGTTTTCTATGCAACAGTGTGACACAATATGACAGTATATTACCCCAATGTGTACTGGATGGGATTCTAATAAAATTATCCACAGACACTGATTACTCATCTACCTTCATTATATTCATCTGCGGCGCTGGTTTGGGGAATTTGTATTTTTTATTGATATTCCGTCACCATTTTGATGGCCGCCATATTGGATCAAGGGCAAATTTTCCAATGGGAAGGTGGTCATGTAGCATATTAAAAAAAAAAAAAAGAATTTTCTCAGAAATGGATTGCCTCAATCAGGTTTGCAATATCTCTCTTGTTCAGATATCTCATTTTCCCGTTTGTAATTGTATTTTTCAATAAAGGAAATAAAAAACAATTGGCCAAGAGAAAGATGGCAAAGGTATAAGTAGAAGTATGAGTGTAAAAAACTAGAAATACCTTGCGTTGAAAAGATACTTCACACCTGTTCACAAACATAAGTGTGCCGGTTCACAAACAGACACCCAGCTAGAAAAGAGTGGGGTCCTCCTAGCCAGAGCTCCGATTCTGCAGATTATTGCTCCTTGTAATAAAGACAACGATCGACTGATTGGTTATTTTTGGTCCTGACCTACAAACATTGGCCGCCGACTGCGCATCACTACGTGTAATAACGATGCACGGCCAATGGCTGATGACTGTATAAAGAAAATAATAAAGTATATACATACCTCTGCCCGCTCCCCGATGCTTCTGCCCGCTCCCCGATATTTTCCTGGCTTCTGCCCGCTGTCCGCAGCTGCCGGTGCAACTTCACAGACCGTCTCTAGATTTCCACCGGCGGCTAAGGACAGCGGGCAGAAGCAATGAAGATACTGGGGAGCAGTATGCAGTATGGATCCCGCTGTCTGCCCTCTCTGTGGAAAAGGTAGAGACAGCCCCAGGACCACATGGAAAAACATAGATATCATCCACATGGTCCTCGGGCTGCCCCCCACCTTCTCCACAGAGTGGACTGACAGCGGGATTACAAATCTGACCATTCTGCTTCATAGCCCACTAAATCAGCCCCCCGTGTGTTTTTGGAAGAAATGACTGTGTGTGTAATCCTGGATGAGCACTGTAATAGTGCCCCCACCTACACCCTATCCCATCCAAGCACATAGGTCAGATGGACACAGAAGGAGGTCTCATGCTCAGCAATATACCAATGTCCTCTGCTTACTCTCTCTATTTCCTATTTCAGGCTGGACTGGATGACGGCGAGGGTGAGTTTTGTCTATAATATCTCTATGTATCTATGTATCTCTACAATGTATAAAGCAGTTCTCTAAACTAATGGTTTTCTATTTTTTTTCTTTAGATGAAGAATCGGATTTCGGGTGAGTAAATCTAAACTGAAGATGTAAAACTTGTGTGACCCTATAATTCCTCCCCTATAGACCCCGATCATCACTGATGTCTCTAATGTGATACTGGTTTTCACTATCTTCTCTATTCTATCACTAACAGGAGCGACATCGAGGACATTGAGGAGGATTCAGACGATTGGGAGTAAGTATCTCATAGTATCGTCTTAAACAACAAGCCTATAAAAATAACAGGTGTTAGGAGCTTTTTTTGTTGTTTTTTTAAGGGGTAATTCAGCAAAAAAAAAAAAAAATCTTTCAAATCAACTGGTGTCAGAAAGTGCCAGAGATTTGTAATTTACTTCTATGAAAAAAATAAATCTTCAATACTTATCAGCTGCTGGATGTCCTGCACGAAGTGATGTATTCTTTCCAGTTTGACACAGTTGCTCTATGCTGCCATCTAAGTCTGGGACAGGAACTGCACTGTAGCAAATCCCCATAGAAAACCTTTCCTGCTTTTCAGACTGGAAAGAATACCACTTCCTGCAGGACATTCAGCAGCTGATAAGTAATGGAGGACTTGGGGTTTTATAATGGAAGTAAATTACAAATCTCTAAACCTCTGGCATTTTTCTGGCACCAGCTGGTTTGAATGAAAAAACTGTTTGCTGAACAATCCTTTCTACTCCCTTCTTATTGGTGAAGTTCTGCCAGAAAACTGATGTCTCTAATGTGTGTTTGGTTCTCACCATCTTCTCTATTCTATCACCAACAGCAGCGACGACATCGATGAGCGTCTGGAGGATTTGGAGTAAGTATCTCACAGTAAAATACTATAGTAATATAATCAGTTACAGACATGTCCGCAGGGGGATCACGTATCAAACAACAAACCTATGAAAAACAGCATTTTAATCTTTCAACTCAACAGGTGCTACAGAGTGCCAGAGATTTGTAATTTACTTATAAATCTCAACTCTTCCAATACTTATCAGCTGCTGCATGCCCTGCAGGAAGTGGTGTATTCTTTCCAGTCTGACACAGTTCTCTCTGATGCCACCTCTGTCCATGTCACAAACTGCCCAGAGCAGCAGCAAATCCCAATAGAAAACCCTCTCCTGCTCTCCAGACTGGAAAGAATACACCACATCATGCAGGACATACAGCAGCTGATAAGTAATGGAAGACTTAAAGAGGACCTGTCACCCCCCGCGCCGGGGTGACAGGCTCCCCACCCCCAGATAGATCCCCTTATACTTACCTCATGTCGCCGAGTCCCGCTGCCGGAGCCGGTCCCGGGACGGAGATATCCCGGTGAGAAGCCGGCAAGCGCGCTGTGGAGATGAGTCCAGCGTCCATAGAGAATGAATGGAGCCGGACTCATCTCTGCTGCGCGCGCACGGCTCCATTTATTCTCTATGGACGCCGGACCCATCTCCACAGCGCGCGCGCGCTGGCTTCTCACCGGGATATCTCCATCCCGCGACCGGCTCCGGCAGCGGGACTCGTTTCATGAGGTAAGTATAAGGGGATCTATCTGGGGGTCGGGAGCCTGTCACCCCGGCGCGGGGGGTGACAGGTCTCCTTTAAGATTTTTTCATAGATTACAAATCTCTGACATTTTCTGGCACCAGTTGATTTAAAAGAACTTTTTCTTTTATTTTTTAATGTTACATTACTTGCATTGTTTTCTAGCAAACCTTGCAGCATTTTGTTTGAATAAAGTGTTTTTCTTGGTCTGATTTTTATGGTGTTTTCCCCCATAGCAGAGCATGTGATTCATTGGTTTCCCTTTGAGGCTGGGTTTACACATGGCAGTTTTTTTTGGAAAGCTGCTATTGCAGTTTTTAAGCCAAAACCAGAAGTGGATTCAAAGTAATGGGTACAATAAAGGAAGCGCTTATATGTCTCCGACCTGCCGGATCCACTCCTGGCTTTGGCTCAAAAATTCCAGTGGCAGATTTCCAAAAATACTGTCTTGTGTGAAACCAACCTCAATCACATGAACTGTAAAGTAAAAAAAAAAAAACCTTTTTTTCTTTACAACGAATATCATTGCATATCAACAATCAAAAATAAATATACAAAAATATAAATACCATCCATCCATTTGAAGACCCTCCCCCATCCCCCCCCACACGTTTCCATATTTGTCCCCTCAAAAAGTCTATAAGTGCGTGTGACTCAATTGTAAAAATAGAAGTATCCTTTGTGCTTTCGAAGGCGCTTTTTATCTGAAAATCCCAGAATGTGTGTCCATCGTGCACTCCATATCTCGCCTGCATTGCTGAAAAGCCAATCAAAGTGCCTCGATGAGTCATGTGACTTAAGTGCCTAACTCCTTTGTTAATCCAAAATTGTCAATCTATTATCTTTGTAAATTCGTGACATTTTGTATTCCCCCAGATTGGCGTAAACTCTAAACTGTTTTTAATCTTACATAGGCGTTTGACCACTTTCCATGGTCTAGTGTACAATTTAACATAAGAAAAGAAACCTAAATTATCCCCCTTCAACTGCTCTCCTTCTAAACTTTCCAAGATATTTCCATTTGGGACAGCTTCTTGGAGGATATATCTGACTGTAGGGGAGAGGAGGCCCCGCATCAAGTCCTGTAACTTCATTGCTAGAAAATATAGCCGAAAGTCTGGCATGCTCAGCCCACCTTCCCCCTCTCTCTGTACCAATAGCTGATATTTAATCCCCACTTTTCTCCTCCCCCATATCAGACTATTAATAAGAGCAAGTAGCCTTCTAAACCACCGATCCTGGATCCAGATTGGAGCCTCAACCTCAATCACATGAACTGTAAAGTAAAAAACTAAAACCTTAACAAAACACACAACACATATGTAAAGAATAGACGCCATACCTAGAGCACACACCAAGGTCCCAAAGTGACAAAAAACACCAAGTAGACAAAATCATTGATTGTGGTGACTTTCACATCTCATCCCAAATACCCAGTACAGCGCATTTATAGTCAGATCATCTGGTCTAATAAATCTGGGCCAGTGGATTTCCAATGTACATGTTTCTATAAAAACCTCCCCCAACATGCAGCACTTGGAGGACAGACTAATATCCCGTGCAATAATTTTTTTTATTATTATGTAATAGGTGGAAAATGGCCGTGATGGACGCCCCGTGGATTTTCAGGTAATTACACTTCATTAAAACAGCAGAAAAAAATCAAATAAATCATTTTTACAATAGTTTTCTCCCCAGCTTGTTTACATCTCTGCCCGTGCCATAGACTCCATTCTATGGTCGGGTGGATTCCGCAGTCCACACGAACAATTGACTTGTCAATTCTTCGAGCGGATGGCGGAATCTGACCGACCATAGAACGGAGTCTATGGCACGGGTGGAGATGTGTTCCAGCGGCTGTGGCGTAATCCGAAGCGGGTTACTAGTAAGTAATTGAAGAGGAAAGTTTTCTGCTTAAAATTCATCTATTCACCTCTGGCAGAATAGGAACAGAATTCAAGCAGAATTCAAACCCCATTGAATTCTATAGGATTTCCCTGGAGGAATCGGCCCAAAAAATTGACATGTCAATTCTTTGTCGGATCCGTGGCAGAAAATTCTGATTGAAAATTCTGCTGTGTGAATAACAGAGCGGAAATCCCGTTGAACACAATAGAACATTGCTCTATTCATATTTTATGGAAAGAATTTCAAGCGGAAATTTAGGGTGTGTTCACATTATGGAATCTGTACGGATAACCTGCCATGGAATACACTGCTCGCATCTCCTCCTGTTCCATTGAATCCATACTATGGTCTGGATGGTCTGACATGTCAATTCTTTGGGCAGATGTCGGAATCCGCCCGATTATAGATGGAGTCTATGGGACAGGTGGAGAGGCACACGGGCGCATCCTGCTTCAAATTCCTGGCCTATTCCTCAATGTGCACATCCCCTTAAGGGGAAAACTGGCAGTGATGACAAGGGGTTAGTAAATATCCTGATGGATTTCATGTTCTTATTGAGAGGTCACAATAAATAACATTTTCTGAAAGTTTCAAGTTCCGCCTCGGCCGCTGAATGGGTAAGCTGCTTGGAGACGTCACGTCTCATGTGGCAGCTCACACCATTGAGCGGCCGCGGAACGAGTGTATAGGACGGCGCGATCCGGGACCTGGCGCTGGAATCGGGGAGGTAAGTGACCTCCGCCATCCATAACCACCCCCTCCCCGGCCGTATCTGAAAAATACCCCCGGGCCGGAGTACCCCTTTAATGACGTTCTGCTAGAAAACTGTTGTCTCTAATGTGTGTCTGGTTTTCACTATCTTCTCTGTTCTATCACTAACAGGAGCGAGGACGACACCGAGGAGGACACAGAGGATTGGGAGTAAGTATCTCATAGTCCTCGTCCTTAAACGACAAGCCTATGAAAATTACAGTGTTAGGAGTTTTTTTTAAAGGGTAATTCAGCAAAAATTCTTTTAAATCAGCTGGAGCCAGAAAGTGCCAAAGATTTGTAATTCACTTCTGTTAAAAACATTTCCAGTACTTCTCAGCAGCTGTAGGTTCTGCAGGAAATGGTGTATTCTTTCTAGCCTGTTGCTTTCTGACATCTAAGTCTGGGAAAGGAACTGCCCAGAGCGGTAGCAAATCCCCATAGAAAACCTCTCCTGCTTTCCAGAATAGAAAGAATACAACTTCCTGCAGGACATACAGCAGCTGAGAAGTAATGAGGGCTTGAGATTCTTTAATGGAAGTAAATTACAAATCTCTGGCACTTTCTGGCACCAGCTGGTTTGAAAGAAAAACTTTTTTGCTGAACTACCCCTTTAATTTTACATTAGTTGTATTTTTTCTCGCAAAATTTGTTGCATTTTATTTAAATGTAAAACTAAAATGTAAAACTTGTGTGACCCTATAATTCCTCCCCTATAGACACCAATCATTGCCAGGATGTCTCTAATGTGTGTCTGGTTTTCACTATCTTCTCTATTCTATCACTAACAGGAGCGTCATCGACGACATCGCGGAGGATTCGGACGATTGGGAGTAAGTATCTAAGTCTCGTCTTAAAATTAGTGTAAGGAGATTTTTTATTTTTATTTTTTTAAAGGGGTAATTCAGCAAAAAAATTCTTTCAAATCAACTGTTGCCAGAAAGTGGAAGAGATTTGTAATTTACTTCTATTAAAAAAAAATCTCAAATACTTATCAGACTGCTGTATGTCCTGCCGGAAGTGGGGTATTCTTTACAGTCTGCCACAGTTGCTCCCTGCTCCCACCTCTGTCTGCGACAGGAACTGCCCAGAGCAATAGCAAATCCCCAAAATAAAACCTCTCCTGCTGTCCAGACTGAAAGAATACCACATCCTGCAGGACATTCAGCAGCTGAGAAGTAATGGAGGACTTGGGATATTTTAATGGAAGTAAATTACAAATCTCTGGCACTTTTCTGGGCACCAGATGGTTTGAAAGAAAAAAAAAATGTTTTACTGAACTATTCTTTTCTTATTGGTGAAATTCTGCCAGAAAACTGATGACTCTAATGTGTGTTTGGTTCTCACCATCTTCTCTATTCTATCACCAACAGCAGCGACGACATCGATGAGCGTCTGGAGGATTTGGAGTAAGTATCTCACAGTAACATACAGTATATTATAGTAATATAATCAGTCACAGACATGTCCGCAGGGATCACATGTTAAAAAACAAACCTATGATGATCAGCATTTTAATCTTTCAAATCAACAGGTGCTACAGAGTGCAGAGATTGTAATTTACTTTAAAAATTTCAACTCTTCCAGTATTTATCAGCTGCTGCATGTCCTGCAGGAAGTGGTGTATTCTTTCCAGTCTGACACAGTGCCCTCTGCGGCCACCTCTGTCCATGTCAGGAACTGCCCAGAGCAGCAGCAAATCCCCATAGAAAACCCTCTCCTGCTCTCCAGACTGGAAAGAATACACCACATCATGCAGGACATACAGCAGCTGATAAGTAATGGCAGACTTGAGATTTTTTCATAGATTACAATCTCTGGCATTTTCTGGCACCAGTTGATTTGATTTTTTTTTTCCCTTTTTTTAATGTTACTTGCATTGTTTTCTAGCAAACCTTGTGTAACCGGTTGCTTTTGATAATAGTCGCAGAAGGCATAACCCACAGATTTATAGAAAAAAGAGAGATATATTACAGAAAACAATACTTAGCTGCAGTTACAGATGGTACAGATTCATGGTTGTTCCTTCCACAATGAAACGGGGAGCCCCAAGTGTTATATTATGGACTAATATACACCAATTTCCCGCGCGATGAACAGGGTGCTGGGCACCTTCCATCCATGGTCCCAGTTGAGGCTGACTAGAAGCTACATACCCCCAATCTTTATAGTAATTTGGGTGGGGGGTGATGTGGCTTCCAGAAATGTCTATGTAGACCACTGATGACCATGAATGGAAGTTCCCAGGCCCTGTACATGTTTACAAGCAAAATGGTGGTTGTACAATTACAGCTACATGCTTTTGGGCAATAACAACAACTGTGTCCTCCAATGGTTGAATCTACCTATTCCCATGCACTTAGCTAAATACAAACCAATCCACACTTACACAGCAAGCTAAGATAGATAGATAGATTGATAGATAGAGATAGATCGATAGTACAAATAAGACATGAACCCACTACATTCCTTCCTATCACATGAATAAGACACTTTAATATTCTGAAATAAACCCATACGTTACACCTTGCAGAATATTTGTTTGAATAAAGTGTTTTTTCTATGTGTCTGATTTTGTGTGTTTTTCCCATATCAGGAGTCATGTGATTCATTGGTTTCTCTTTGAGGCTGGGTTTACACATGGCAGTTTTCTTTGGAAATCTGCTGCATTGCAGTTTTGATCCAACACCAGAACTGGATTTAAAGTAAATGGGTACAATAAAGGAAGAGCTTATATGTCTCCGACCTGCCGGATGCCACTCCTGGCTTTGGCTCGAAAATTACAGTGTAGATTTCCTAAAAAACTGCTCTTGTGTGAAACCAACCTCAATCACATGAACTGTAAAGAAAAAAACAATAAATTAACAAACCCACAACACATATGTAAAGAAAAGAGCCATATGCCTAGAGCACACACCAAGGTCCCAAAGTGACAAAAAACACCATCCGGTGCTGGCTCTTATTACACTGAGCGGAATCTGCCGGATCAGGAACCATTCAGTGGATTATTGCTCCGTGTAATAAAGAGTCGATCGTGTTTGTTCTTTGTGGTCCTGATCTAAAATCATCAGTCGCCGACTGGCACATCTCTACATGTAATAGTGATGTGCGGCTGACGGGCTGATGACTTATATAGAATACAGTATATTACATACTGCCACCTCTCCAGGTGCTTCTGCCTGCTCTTCGTGTATCATCCTGTTACAGCAGCCAGTAATGATTCGTTTACACAGGCAGATTTATCTGACA
>NC_091466.1:46575071-46666526 GCF_027789765.1 Dendropsophus ebraccatus
TAAGATCCATACGCTGCTGGCCTCCCAGCTTAAAGACAGGGCCTTGAAAACGTCACCTTATGTCCTTAAGGATGAGAATGGAACCTTAAGATATGACCCAGATGGAAAAGCCACAGTGTTTTCCAAATAATACTCTTCCCTATACTCCCTTCCTAATCAGCTTCCTAGCGATCCTCAGGCACGTACTCGCCTTCTGCAGGAATATTTAGCAACATGTCAGCTGCCCAGAATAACAGATGATGACCTTACCCTACTGAACAAAAGTATCACCGAGGAGGAACTATCTGAGGTTATTAAGGCCCTCCCAAATGGAATAATCGCCGGGCCCTGATGGTCTCCCCTATTCCTATTACAAATCTTTCTCCTCTATCCTTGCCCCACACACTGTTGGTCTTGTTCAATTCCTTCCTTGACGGGAGGCCTATCCCCACCACTTATGCTCAACTCTTTCATAACAGTCATCCCTAAAACCGGAATAGATCCGGCGGATCCTGCAAGCTATAGGCCCGTCTCACTGCTTAATGCGGATTTAAAGATTTTTACTAAAATATTGGCGTTGAGATTGGGGGAATTCTACCTGACTTAATCCATAAAGATCAGGTGGGCTTCCTTCTTAATCGTCAAGCTGGCGATAATACTAGGAGGACCATAAATTTGGTGGACGTCATGAGCAGGACTGGATCAAAGGGGCTACTCCTGAGTTTAGACGCAGAGAAAGCCTTTGATAGGCTAAATTGGGAGTTTCTTTTTGTGGTCTTGCACCACTGTGGTATATCAGGCTCCTTTCTACGCGCAGTAATGGCTCTCTATGTGGGGCCTACTGCCCGAGTAAAGTTGCCACATGCCACCTCTGACCCTGTCCTAATTCAGAATGGTACGAGACAGGGGTGCCCCCTTTCGCCCCTCCTGTTCGTGCTCAGCATTGAGCCCCTTGCAGCCCTCATACGATTATCTCCAGACGTACAAGGAATCTTAGTGAGGGGAAGAGAGTTTAAGCTCTCACTTTTTGCTGACGACATATTACTAACGCTCCGTAACCCCATGGTATCCCTCCCTAACCTACACTCCATATTGGACTCTTACGGTATCCTTTCCGGTTATAGGATAAACACTCATAAAACGGAAGCACTACCTATAAACCTCCCTGATCCAGTGATCTCTTCACTGAAATCAGCATTCCCATATAAATGGAATGACACCTCGATCCGCTACTTGGGCACTAACATCACTCCCCAATACCGAATTCTTTACTCCCATAACTTTCCCCCTCTTTTCCAAACCATTAAAGCGGACCTTACTAAATGGACTACCCTCCCACTGTCGTTACTAGGGAGAGTCAATACCATTAAAATGAATATCCTCCCTCATTTTTTATATCTGCTGGAAACTCTTCCAGTTCACATACCACGAGGGGCTCTGCGGAGATTCCAGGGGGCATTACTGCGCTTTGTGTGGAATGGGGGCCGCCACAGAATCTCCCAAACTGTGCTCTATGCGGTAAAACAGCTGGAGGCCTGGAGGCCTATGCCTAATATGTATGTCTACTACTTGTCTACTCACTTGCGGTCCATACCGCGGTGGATGGCTAGACCTGCGTTTACTAAATGGATGGAACTGGAGAAAATTTGGATGGCCCCCATACACCCATGCGAACTGTTGTGGTCCCCAACATCTTCGACGGATCATTCCACCCTCTTGGGACCTATGATAAACACATAGTAGACATTTGGTTTACTGCCTGTAAAACCTATCCTCTACGTTCTACCCCCTCTCCGTTAGCCCCCATTATATACACTAGTATGGTCCCTGAGGGTTGTTCTTATGAGACCATAGCCCCATGGCAGTCTGCAGGTCTGTTTCATTTTGCTGACGTGGTTGACCCCTTCACTAGACGGGTACTGCCCTTCCCTACGTTAAGAGATAGAAAGGACCTCCCTCTAAGAGCCACGACATACCATGCAGCTCTATCCTATGCAGCGGCAGCAATGATGGGGTACGCTCCCTTCCCTAAACCTACGGCCTTTGAAAGGCTTTGTAAATATAATCCCTCTACTAATGGCCTGATCTCTTCCATTTACTCTCTGCTCACTTGTCCCTCTGAGGGTCAAGAGGTGTCACACGCCTATATGGCTAAGTGGGAGACTTACCTTGGGAGAAGGATTCCCCCCCCCCCCCCCATATGGCAGATCATTTGGTCCCAGGCGGCTAAGTCCTCTTCCTGTGTCTCCTTTCGGGAAAATCAATAAAAAATTATATTCTACTGGTACCATACACCTGACCTGCTCCATCGCCTCTACCCGGAGACCCCGCCCACCTGTTGGAGATGCCTCTCCGCAGTGGACACACTCCAACACATTTTCTGGGACTGCCCGAAGCTACGGGGGGGAATACAGGGTTTACTGGCCTCAGTTCTTGGTAGAATCCTCCCGATGGACCCCATGATATTACTTCTCAATGTACCACCTAAAACTATGTCCAAAGACACAGCCAGTCTGCTCCTCCATATATTGACAGCCGCAAGATGCCTGCTGGCCAAATACTGGAAGCAAACTTCTATCCCCACTGCGGCTGAGCTCGTTTCTCGTATCCTAGAACGTAGAAGGATGGAAATGATGACGGCTGCACAAGACCTCCGGATGGAGAAAGGTAAAAAAAATTTGGTCCTTGTGGGACGATGTATTATGATCGATCCTACAATGTCTCGGCAACCTGACTGCTCCCCTTGTGAAAAATCGTTTGTGATCCTGCCCCTCCCCTTCCTTCCCTGGTCTTCGTCTTGTCTGGGTCTTGTCTCCCCCTGTCTTGGTGTTCTGACATGTTTTTATAAGCTTATTGGTCAGGTTTTTACACCTATATTGGATTGTTCTTTTAATGTTATAAGAGTGATTTAGGTTCTATGTTACGAATACTGGCGACCGTTTTGATGCTGTACAATGTAGTGATCACACGCTGCCTCTGGCCGCTTTGTCTTTCCTGACCCAATTTACCTCTTCTTGATTGTTGTACTGTCTGTTTTATTGAAAAATCTTTATAAATAAACAATTTATAAAAAAAAGAAGTGGAAACCGGCTGGCTAGAGCGGCAAGAACAAGGCGGGGGTACAAAGCTGACCCGCTGTGATAGGACGGAGGCAAGGGAGCGCGGCCCGGGACCCCCAGCACTGCATGCTGTTATAGAAGCTGGAGAGACCGGGAAGCTCAGTGTGAGAGCGTCCGGAAGGGGAGTATGATCTGTCAGTGTCCTGGGGCGGGTGAAAATACCGCAGATACCGTCGTGGTGAAGTTGAGGTCGGTTAACCGACGCCATGGACGGTATCGGTATTTTCACGGTATACCGCCCAGCCCTACCCGCATCACACTGATAATACACAGAGAGAGGGGAACCCGCATCACACTGATAATACACAGAGAGGGACCCCGCATCACACTGATACTACACAGAGATGGACCCCGTATCACACTGATAATACACAGAGAGGGACCCCGCATCACACTGATACTACAGAGAGAGGGACCCCGCATCACACTGATAATACAGAGAGGGACTTTGCATCACACTGATAATACACAGAGAGGGGCCCCGCATCACAATGATAACACACAGAGAGGGACTTTGCATCACACTGATAATACACAGAGAGGGACCCCGCATCACATTGATAATACACAGAGACGGACCCCATATCACACTGATAATACACAGAGAGGGACCCCGTATCACACTGATAATACACAGAGAGGGACCCCGTATCACACTTATAATACACAGAGAGGGACCCCGCATCACACTGATAATTCACAGAGAGGGACCCCGCATCACATTGATAATACACAGAGAGGGACCCGCATCACACTGATACACAGAGAGGGACCCCGCATCACACTGATATTACACAGAGAGGAACCCCGCATCACACTGATACTACACATAGAGGGACCCCCGCATCACACTGATACTACACAGAGAGGGACCCCGCATCACACTGATAATACACAGAGAGGGACGCCGCATCACACTGATAATAAACAGAGAGGGACCCCGCATCACATTGATAATAAATAGAGAGGGACCCCGCCATCACAATGATAAAACACAGAGAGGGATCCCGCATCACACTGATAATACACAGAGAGGGACCCCACATCAGACTGATAATACACAGAGAGGGCCCCCGCATCACACTGATAATAAACAGAGAGGGACCCCGCATCACATTGATAATAAATAGAGAGGGACCCCGCATCACAATGATAAAACACAGAGAGGGATCCCGCATCACACTGATAATACACAGAGAGGGGCCCCATATTACACTGATAATACACAGAGAGGGACCCGCATCACACTGATAATACAGAGAGGGACTCCGCATCACACTGATAATACAGAGAGGGACCCCGCATCACACTGATAATACAGAGAGGGACCCCGTATCACACTGATAATACAGAGAGAGGGACTCCGCATCACACTGATACTACAGAGAGAGGGACTTTGCATCACACTGATAATACACAGAGAGGGACCCCGCATCACATTGATAATACACAGAGACGGACCCCATATCACACTGATAATACACAGAGAGGGACACCGTATCACACTGATAATACACAGAGAGGGACCCCGTATCACACTTATAATACACAGAGAGGGACCCCGCATCACACTGATAATACACAGAGAGGGACCCCGCATCACATTGATACTATACAGAGAGGGACCCCGCATCACACTGATAATACACAGAGAGGGACCCCGCATCACACTGATACTACACAGAGAGGGACCCCGCATCACACTGATAATACATAGAGAGGGACCCCGCATCACACTGATATTACACAGAGAGGAAACCCGCATCACACTGATACTACACAGAGAGGGACCCCGCATCACACTGATAATAAACAGAGAGGGACCCGCATCACATTGATAATAAATAGAGAGGGACCCCGCATCACAATGATAAAACACAGAGAGGGATCCCGCATCACACTGATAATACACAGAGAGGGACCCCACATCAGACTGATAATACACAGAGAGGGCCCCCGCATCACACTGATAATAAACAGAGAGGGACCCCGCATCACATTGATAATAAATAGAGAGGGACCCCGCATCACAATGATAAAACACAGAGAGGGATCCCGCATCACACTGATAATACACAGAGAGGGGCCCCATATTACACTGATAATACACAGAGAGGACCCCGCATCACACTGATAATACAGAGAGGGACTCCGCATCACACTGATAATACAGAGAGGGACCCCGCATCACACTGATAATACAGAGAGGGACCCCGTATCACACTGATAATACAGAGAGAGGGACTCCGCATCACACTGATACTACAGAGAGAGGGACTTTGCATCACACTGATAATACACAGAGAGGGACCCCGCATCACATTGATAATACACAGAGACGGACCCCATATCACACTGATAATACACAGAGAGGGACCCCGCATCACACTGATAATACACAGAGAGGGACCCCGTATCACACTTATAATACACAGAGAGGGACCCCGCATCACACTGATAATTCACAGAGAGGGACCCCGCATCACATTGATACTATACAGAGAGGGACCCCGCATCACACTGATAATACACAGAGAGGGACCCCGCATCACACTGATACTACACAGAGAGGGACCCCGCATCACACTGATAATACATAGAGAGGGACCCCGCATCACACTGATATTACACAGAGAGGAAACCCGCATCACACTGATACTACACAGAGAGGGACCCCGCATCACACTGATAATAAACAGAGAGGGACCCCGCATCACATTGATAATAAATAGAGAGGGACCCCGCATCACAATGATAAAACACAGAGAGGGATCCCACATCACACTGATAATACACAGAGAGGGACCCCACATCAGACTGATAATACACAGAGAGGGACCCCGCATCACACTAATAATAAACAGAGAGGGACCCCGCATCACATTGATAATAAATAGAGAGGGACCCCGCATCACAATGATACACACAGAGAGGGATCCCGCATCACACTGATAATACACAGAGAG
Organism: Dendropsophus ebraccatus; assembly: GCF_027789765.1. Taxonomy (NCBI): domain Eukaryota; kingdom Metazoa; phylum Chordata; class Amphibia; order Anura; family Hylidae; genus Dendropsophus; species Dendropsophus ebraccatus. Next base: position 46,581,136 of record NC_091466.1, read on the forward strand.
GGACCCTGCATCACACTGATAATACACAGAGAGGGACCCCGCATCACACTGATAATACAGAGAGGGACCCCGCATCACACTGATAATACACAGAGAGGGACCCCGCATCACACTGATAATACAGAGAGGGACCCCACATTACACTGATAATAAACAGAGAGGGACCCGCATCACACTGATAATACACAGAGAGGGACCCCGCATCGCACAGATACTACAGAGAGGGACCCCGTACCACACTGATAATACACAGAGAGGGACCCCGCATCACACTGATAATACACAGAGAGGAACCCCACATCACACTGGTACTACAGAGAGGGACCCCGCATCACACTGATAATACACAGAGAGGGACCCCGCATCACACTGATACTACACAGAGAGGGACCCCGTATCATACTTATAATACACAGAGAGGGACCCCGTATCATACTTATAATACACAGAGAGGGACCCCGCATCACACTGATAATTCACAGAGAGGGACCCCGCATCACATTGATACTACACAGAGAGGGACCCCGCATCACACTGATAATACACAGAGAGGGACCCCGCATCACACTGATATTACACAGAGAGGGACCCCGCATCACATTGATACTACACAGAGAGGGACCCCGCATCACACTGATAATACACAGAGAGGGACCCCGCATCACACTGATATTACACAGAGAGGGACCCCGCATCACACTGATACTACACATAGAGGGACCCCGCATCACACTGATACTACACAGAGAGGGACCCCGCATCACTCTGATAATACACAGAGAGGGACCCCGCATCACACTGATAATAAACAGAGAGGGACCCCGCATCACATTGATAATAAATAGAGAGGGACCCCACATCACAATGATAAAACACAGAGAGGGATCCCGCATCACACTGATAATACAGAGAGGGACTTTGCATCACACTGATAATACACAGAGAGGGACACCGTATCACACTGATAATACACAGAGAGGGACCCCGTATCACACTTATAATACACAGAGAGGGACCCCGCATCACACTGATAATTCACAGAGAGGGACCCCGCATCACATTGATACTATACAGAGAGAGGGACCCCGCATCACACTGATAATACACAGAGAGGGACCCCGCATCACACTGATACTACACAGAGAGGGACCCCGCATCACACTGATAATACATAGAGAGGGACCCCGCATCACACTGATATTACACAGAGAGGAACCCCGCATCACACTGATACTACACATAGAGGGACCCCGCATCACACTGATACTACACAGAGAGGGACCCCGCATCACTCTGATAATACACAGAGAGGGACGCCGCATCACACTGATAATAAACAGAGAGGGACCCCGCATCACATTGATAATAAATAGAGAGGGACCCCGCATCACAATGATAAAACACAGAGAGGGATCCCGCATCACACTGATAATACACAGAGAGGGACCCACATCAGACTGATAATACACAGAGAGGGCCCCCGCATCACACTGATAATAAACAGAGAGGGACCCCGCATCACATTGATAATAAATAGAGAGGGACCCCGCATCACAATGATAAAACACAGAGAGGGATCCCGCATCACACTGATAATACACAGAGAGGGGCCCCATATTACACTGATAATACACAGAGAGGGACCCCGCATCACACTGATAATACAGAGAGGGACTCCGCATCACACTGATAATACAGAGAGGGACCCCGCATCACACTGATAATACAGAGAGGGACCCCGTATCACACTGATAATACAGAGAGAGGGACTCCGCATCACACTGATACTACAGAGAGAGGGACTTTGCATCACACTGATAATACAGAGAGGGACTTTGCATCACACTGATAATACACAGAGAGGGGACCCCGCATCACATTGATAATACACAGAGACGGACCCCATATCACACTGATAATACACAGAGAGGGACACCGTATCACACTGATAATACACAGAGAGGGACCCCGTATCACACTTATAATACACAGAGAGGGACCCCGCATCACACTGATAATTCACAGAGAGGGACCCCGCATCACATTGATACTATACAGAGAGGGACCCCGCATCACACTGATAATACACAGAGAGGGACCCCGCATCACACTGATAATACACAGAGAGGGACCCCGCATCACACTGATAATACATAGAGAGGGACCCCGCATCACACTGATATTACACAGAGAGGAAACCCGCATCACACTGATACTACACATAGAGGGACCCCGCATCACACTGATAATACACAGAGAGGGACCCCACATCAGACTGATAATACACAGAGAGGGACCCCGCATCACACTAATAATAAACAGAGAGGGACCCCGCATCACATTGATAATAAATAGAGAGGGACCCCGCATCACAATGATAACACACAGAGAGGGATCCCGCATCACACTGATAATACACAGAGAGGGACCCCGCATCACACTGATAATACAGAGAGGGACCCCGCATCACACTGATAATACAGAGAGGGACTTTGCATCACACTGATAATACACAGAGAGGGACCCCGTATCACACTTATAATACACAGAGAGGGACCCCGCATCACACTGATAATTCACAGAGAGGGACCCCGCATCACATTGATACTATACAGAGAGAGGGACCCCGCATCACACTGATAATACACAGAGAGGGACCCCGCATCACACTGATACTACACAGAGAGGGACCCCGCATCACACTGATAATACATAGAGAGGGACCCCGCATCACACTGATATTACACAGAGAGGAACCCCGCATCACACTGATACTACACATAGAGGGACCCCGCATCACACTGATACTACACAGAGAGGGACCCCGCATCACTCTGATAATACACAGAGAGGGACGCCGCATCACACTGATAATAAACAGAGAGGGACCCCGCATCACATTGATAATAAATAGAGAGGGACCCCGCATCACAATGATAAAACACAGAGAGGGATCCCGCATCACACTGATAATACACAGAGAGGGACCCCACATCAGACTGATAATACACAGAGAGGGCCCCCGCATCACACTGATAATAAACAGAGAGGGACCCCGCATCACATTGATAATAAATAGAGAGGGACCCCGCATCACAATGATAAAACACAGAGAGGGATCCCGCATCACACTGATAATACACAGAGAGGGGCCCCATATTACACTGATAATACACAGAGAGGGACCCCGCATCACACTGATAATACAGAGAGGGACTCCGCATCACACTGATAATACAGAGAGGGACCCCGCATCACACTGATAATACAGAGAGGGACCCCGTATCACACTGATAATACAGAGAGAGGGACTCCGCATCACACTGATATTACAGAGAGAGGGACTTTGCATCACACTGATAATACAGAGAGGGACTTTGCATCACACTGATAATACACAGAGAGGGACCCCGCATCACATTGATAATACACAGAGACGGACCCCATATCACACTGATAATACACAGAGAGGGACACCGTATCACACTGATAATACACAGAGAGGGACCCCGTATCACACTTATAATACACAGAGAGGGACCCCGCATCACACTGATAATTCACAGAGAGGGACCCCGCATCACATTGATACTATACAGAGAGGGACCCCGCATCACACTGATAATACACAGAGAGGGACCCCGCATCACACTGATACTACACAGAGAGGGACCCCGCATCACACTGATAATACATAGAGAGGGACCCCGCATCACACTGATATTACACAGAGAGGAAACCCGCATCACACTGATACTACACATAGAGGGACCCCGCATCACACTGATACTACACAGAGAGGGATCCCGCATCACTCTGATAATACACAGAGAGGGACCCCGCATCACACTGATAATAAACAGAGAGGGACCCCGCATCACATTGATAATAAATAGAGAGGGACCCCGCATCACAATGATAAAACACAGAGAGGGATCCCGCATCACACTGATAATACACAGAGAGGGACCCCACATCAGACTGATAATACACAGAGAGGGACCCCGCATCACACTAATAATAAACAGAGAGGGACCCCGCATCACATTGATAATAAATAGAGAGGGACCCCGCATCACAATGATAACACACAGAGAGGGATCCCGCATCACACTGATAATACACAGAGAGGGACCCCGCATCACACTGATAATACAGAGAGGGACCCCGCATCACACTGATAATACACAGAGAGGGACCCCGCATCACACTGATAATACAGAGAGGGACCCCACATTACACTGATAATAAACAGAGAGGGACCCTGCATCACACTGATAATACACAGAGAGGGACCCCGCATCACATTGATAATACACAGAGAGGGAACCCGCATCGCACAGATACTACAGAGAGGGACCCCGTACCACACTGATAATACACAGAGAGGGACCCCGCATCACACTGATAATACACAGAGAGGAACCCCACATCACACTGGTACTACAGAGAGGGACCCCGCATCACACTGATAATACACAGAGAGGGACCCCGCATCACACTGATACTACACAGAGAGGGACCCTGTATCATACTTATAATACACAGAGAGGGACCCCGTATCATACTTATAATACACAGAGAGGGACCCCGCATCACACTGATAATTCACAGAGAGGGACCCCGCATCACATTGATACTACACAGAGAGGGACCCCGCATCACACTGATAATACACAGAGAGGGACCCCGCATCACACTGATATTACACAGAGAGGGACCCCGCATCACATTGATACTACACAGAGAGGGACCCCGCATCACACTGATAATACACAGAGAGGGACCCCGCATCACACTGATATTACACAGAGAGGGACCCCGCATCACACTGATACTACACATAGAGGGACCCCGCATCACACTGATACTACACAGAGAGGGACCCCGCATCACACTGATACTACACAGAGAGGGACCCCGCATCACACTGATAATACATAGAGAGGGACCCCGCATCACACTGATATTACACAGAGAGGAACCCCGCATCACACTGATACTACACATAGAGGGACCCCGCATCACACTGATACTACACAGAGAGGGACCCCGCATCACTCTGATAATACACAGAGAGGGACCCTGCATCACACTGATAATAAACAGAGAGGGACCCCGCATCACATTGATAATAAATAGAGAGGGACCCCGCATCACAATGATAAAACACAGAGAGGGATCCCGCATCACACTGATAATACACAGAGAGGGACCCCACATCAGACTGATAATACACAGAGAGGGACCCCGCATCACACTAATAATAAACAGAGAGGGACCCCGCATCACATTGATAATAAATAGAGAGGGACCCCGCATCACAATGATAACACACAGAGAGGGATCCCGCATCACACTGATAATACACAGAGAGGGGCCCCATATCACACTGATAATACACAGAGAGGGACCCCGCATCACACTGATAATACAGAGAGGGACCCCGCATCACACTGATAATACACAGAGAGGGACCCCGCATCACACTGATAATACAGAGAGGGACCCCACATTACACTGATAATAAACAGAGAGGGACCCGCATCACACTGATAATACACAGAGAGGGACCCCGCATTACACTGATACTATATACAGAAAGGGACCCCGCATCGCACTGATACTACAGAGAGGGACCACGTACCACACTGATAATACACAGAGAGGGACCACGCATCACACTGATAATACACAGAGAGGGACCCCACATCACACTGATACTACAGAGAGGGACCCCGCATCACACTGATAATACACAGAGAGGGACCCCGCATCACACTGATACTACACAGAGAGGGACCCCGTATCACACTTATAATACACAGAGAGGGACCCCGCATCACACTGATAATTCACAGAGAGGGACCCCGCATCACATTGATACTACACAGAGAGGGACCCCGCATCACACTGATAATACACAGAGAGGGACCCCGCATCACACTGATATTACACAGAGAGGGACCCCGCATCACACTGATACTACACATAGAGGGACCCCGCATCACACTGATACTACACAGAGAGGGACCCCGCATCACTCTGATAATACACAGAGAGGGACCCCGCATCACACTGATAAAACACAGAGAGGGATCCCGCATCACACTGATAATACACAGAGAGGGACCCCACATCAGACTGATAATACACAGAGAGGGACCCCGCATCACACTGATAATAAACAGAGGGACCCCGCATCACATTGATAATAAATAGAGAGGGACCCCGCATCACAATGATAACCCACAGAGAGGGATCCCGCATCACACTGATAATACACAGAGAGGGGCCCCATATCACACTGATAATACACAGAGAGAGACCCCGCATCACACTGATAATACAGAGAGGGACCCCGCATCACACTGATAATACACAGAGAGGGACCCCGCATCACACTGATAATACAGAGAGGGACCCGCATCACACTGATAATACACAGAGAGGGACTCCGCATTACACTGATACTATACACAGAGAGGGGTGCCCCGTACCACACTGATACTACACAGAGAAGGACCCTGCATTACACTGATACTATACACAGAGAGGGGTGCCCCGTACCACACTTATACTACACAGAGAGGGACCCCGCATCACACTGATAATACACAGAGAGGGACCCCGCATCACACTGATAATACACAGAGAGGGGTGCCCCGTACCACACTGATACTACACAGAGAGGGACCCCTCATCACACTGATAATACACAGAGAGGGGGGCCCCGTACCACACTGATACTACACAGAGAGGGACCCCGCATCACACTAATAATACACAGAGAGGGACCCCGCATTACATCACATAGAAAGCTATGCTGTGACCTTGTCTTAGCAATAACATTCAAGGACGAGTCTTCTGATATTAAAGCGGGTGTCTAAGGGAACACAATGTGGTCCCTACTAGGACAGGTTGATGTGATTGCAGCCCTCTACACTGGGACAGGATCATCCCCCTCTGACTTATTTCTTAATGTTAATACAGATGAGACATCCAGAGCAGTCTCCTACTATTCATATAACTTCTCATATCTTCCTTTATTTGGCTTACAGCTCTAAATTTTTTTCAACAATAAAATTCTTATCATCTGCGCCCACCACTAGGGGGCACTAACTGAAGACACATCATGACTGATATTAATAGTGATCATACATTTGTATACACTGAGCTAACAAACCTACAATCTTACTGTTGGGGTCGATTCACATAGATACAGTCATATGAGACAATAGTGAGTGCAGCTCTGGAGTATAATACAGGATGTAACTGTGATCAAATGTTGCATTTTTGGTAATATTTTTAAATTTTAATGTAATAAAATGCACAAATGTGAACAGAGAGCGATAGTTTTGGTGGCTGGAGGACAGTGATCCGGCAGAGTCCTGAGAGGTGAGTAAGACCTGATTTCAGCACCAGCTCTCCGGACAGCTCCAAGTGCTGAATCCCTATAGAGAAGCAGAGTAGCAGAGATTTATAACTACAGGCTTATCGGGAGGTACTACAAGGCTCAGCATACCTTCTGCCAGGAAATATCAGGTCGCTCCCTGGTCCTAAAAGGCTTTATCCTCTTCCCATAGTGAATCCTGGTGCCATCTATACCCCAGGAAAGGGATGAGCACACACCCGGCTGTCCACATAATGTAGAACCTGACCCATCAGACCAGTCACCTTCTTCTATTGCTCCATGTTCAGTTCTCTATTACAGGCACTACTGGGGTGGACAGGGACTACTGGGGTATGACTGGTCTGCAGGGCCCCATACATCTCATGTGTGATCTGACTCCTTTCCACCATAGCCAGAAGGAATAATTTTCATATACAGGATGTAACTCAGGATTAGTACAGGATCCGTAATGTAATTTATGTACACAGTGACCCCACCAGCAGAATAGTGAGTGCAGCTCTGGGGTATAATACAGGATATAACTCGGGATCAGTACAGGATAAGTAATGTAAGTACACAGTTACCTCCCAGCAAAATAGTGAGTGCAACTCTGCAGTATAAAGCCATGTTCATACCCTGGAACAGACTGGCCATTACGTGACCTGGACGGTCTCTGAAAAGATCTTTGGCGCTGCAGCGTTCCGATGCGGGCGCATCCATGCGCGCCCGCATCAGAACTCCCCACAGCACACAAAGAAGCTTGCGGCCGGGGCCACTCGCTTCATTGTGTGAACTGATATGGTTTCCTACGGCTGCTACTCACTGAATAGTGGCCACAGAAAACTGACCTGTCAGTCCTTTGCAGCGCCGCGAGGGATCCCAGCCGGATCGTATACTATGTGTATATGCTCCAGCCGAGATCCCATAGAAGAAAAGGCAACGTATGTTTCCGTACAAAGTACGGCCGTTGTTGCTGATTTCATCAACTGCCGTACTTTTATGGAAACATACGTTGTGTGAACATAGCCTAATACAGGATGTAACTCAGGATCAGTACAGGATAAGTAATGCATGTACACAGTGACCTCACCAGCAGAATAGTGAGTGCAGCTCTGGAATATAATACACCTTTGTTCGTAGGCTGAGCCAAGTATTGCAGTTTAGCCCCATTTGACACTACAGATGACATGTAAGTTCATCTGTACATTGATTGGTACATTGATGACCAGCGTTTTTTTTGTTTGTTTGTTTGTTTTTAATAAAATGGTGAAAGAAGGGTCTGGGGGGGGGGGTTTAATCAAAGACTTTTCTCTATTGCATTGTGTTTTATTTTATGCTTAGTAGTGGAAGCTTTCTGATAGATGGCATCCATTGCTAAGTCGGGGCCTAGTTTTAGCCGGTATAAAATGGCTAACACTAAACCCCCCCCCCCCCCCCATTATTACCCAAATACCCAACGCATTGGGGTACTGGGAAGAGCCGGGTACCAGTAGTCCCAGAGCGTCAAATTTGGCGCTGCTGGACTGGGTGGTAGCAGGCCAATTTTGACACTGTGGGATTAGTGGTACCCGGCTGTCCCCAGTGGGTATAGGGGTAATATTGGGTGGGAGTAGTGTTAGCCATTTTATACCGAATGACACTAGGCACTGACTTAGAAATGGATGCCGTCTATCAGACAGCTTCCACTACTAAGCCTGAAATAAAATAAAAAAAAATAGAACAATACAATAGAGAAACATCCATTATTCAAAAAAGAACACCCCCATCCCCATTGTTGACCATTTTCTTTTTCAAAAAAACAATACTGGTCATAGCCAAAGTCCACCTAATCCAAGGCAGTCCTCTGTATACTGATAACTGAAAAATAAAACACACACAAAAAAAGGCCAGGAGCAGAACACCCATCATTGTGACAGGTGTTCCGCACACTACAGTATGCAGCATTTTGGCAGATGCTGCTTACAGTATTCCACACAAGGGGTTAAGTTAGGATGCATAGCATTCACACTTAACCCTTTGTGTGCCAGACTGAACAATGTGGCCCCCAGGAGATTAAATGAGGATGCATGCCACATAACCCACCACTGCCTGGCTAATACATTACCTGCCCACATAACCCCCAGCTGCCCGGCTAATACATTACCTGTCCACGTAACCCCCAGCTGCCCGGCTAATACATTACCTGCCCAGGTAACCCACCGCTGCCCGGCTAATACATTACCTGCCCACGTACTCCCCACTGCCCGGCTAATACATTACCTGCCCACGTAACCCACCCCTGCCCAGCTAATACATTACCTGCCCACGTACCCCACCGCTGCCCGGCTAATACATTACCTGCCCAGGTAACCCACCGCTGCCCGGCTAATACATTACCTGCCCACGTACCCCCCCGCTGCCCGGCTAATACATTACCTGCCCACGTAACCCACCCCTGCCCGGCTAATACATTACCTGCCCACGTAACCCACCGCTGCCCGGCTAATACATTACCTGCCCACGTACTCCCCACTGCCCGGCTAATACATTACCTGCCCATGTAACCCACCCCTGCCCGGCTAATACATTACCTGCCCACGTACCCCACCGCTGCCCGGCTAATACATTACCTGCCCACGTAACCCCCAGATGCCCGGCTAATACATTACCTGCCCACGTAACCCCCAGATGCCCGGCTAATACATTACCTGCTCACCACTGTCCGATCAGCTGACATAATGTCGGCTGATCATTGTCTTTCAACGGGCTAAATTGAAATGATAGCAATGGTCTGCTGGCTGTTGGTCCATGTAATAGGGGTGGTGGAAGCAGACCGCTGCTATCTTCTATGGGCTGCCCGGACAATCTGATCATCTAGACATCCGCTCCCTGCACCATCCCCCCCTTTCCTGCTCGCTGTCTGTGTATAATAGCACAGACAGCGAGCAAGAAACATTTGCTTGCACCTTAAGGGCTAGTTCACACTACGGAATCCGCACGGATGAGCTCCTGCGGATTTTGTGCGTAGGCAGATTCCGATGTCTGCCCCAAAAAGAATTGCAGATGGTGGAATGTAGCATAGGATAAAATCTATGGGACGCCCAGATGTTCAAGTGGGGGCGCACATGGAATCCACCGGAGCTTATCCGCCCCGGATTCCATTGTGTGAACACGCAATAATGTTGGCTGTGTAATAGGGCCATTACTCTCACTCCAAGTGGGCTATTGTACTTGGATCTACTCACTATGAGGTCCATTATCCCAGTTGCAAATAGATGACTTAGTGTGACAGCTAAATCTAAGTGAGTAATGTACCAGGTACATAGACCCACTATGCCGTCCATTATCCCACATTCTCACACTGAATAAGCTATTTGCAAGTGATTAAATGTACCAGATACAGAGATCCATGTTATAAAAGAGCAGAAGTACCGGGTACATAGATCCATGTTATAAAAGAGCAGAAGTACCAGGTACATAGATCCATGTTATAAAAGAGCAGAAGTACCAGGTACATAGATCCATGTTATAAAAGAGCAGAAGTACCGGGTACATAGATCCATGTTATAAAAGAGCAGATATACCAGGTACATACAGTAGATCCACGTTATAAAAGAGCAGAAGTACCAGGTACATAGATCCATGTTATAAAAGAGCAGAAGTACCAGGTACATAGATCCACGTTATAAAAGAGCGGAAGTACCGGGTACATAGATCCATGTTATAAAAGAGCAGAAGTACCAGGTACATACAGTAGATCCACGTTATAAAAGAGCAGAAGTACCGGGTACATAGATCCACATTACAAAAGAGCAGAAGTACCGGGTACATAGATCCATGTTATAAAAGAGAAGAAGTACCAGGTACATAGATCCATGTTATAAAAGAGCAGATATACCAGGTACATAGATCCATGTTATAAAAGAGAAGAAGTACCAGGTACATAGATCCATGTTATAAAAGAGCAGAAGTACCAGGTACATACAGTAGATCCATGTTATAAAAGAGCAGAAGTACCAGGTACATAGATCCGTGTTATAAAAGAGCAGAAGTACCGGGTACAGAGATCCATGTTATAAAAGAGCAGAAGTACCAGGTACATACAGTAGATCCACGTTATAAAAGAGCAGAAGTACCGGGTACATAGATCCACATTACAAAAGAGCAGAAGTACCAGGTACATAGATCCACTTGGATTTAGCATCCTCACACTGAGTAAGCTATTTCCAAGTGAGGGAATGGACAGGGTACATAGATTTATTTGGATTTAGACGCAACCCTAAAAGTATGTTAAGGACCTGTGATGATGTCATGGTCATTGGTCACATGACCATGCTCTCCCAGGTCCTTTACCTAGGGGGCGGTGTAACTGAATATGGAGCACAGGAGAGCTGCTGGAGAAGAGAAGAGACTCCCTCTTTCAGGGTAATGGGTGACCAGGGAGACAACCCTGTCCTGTCCTGGGGCTGAGAATAGGAAAAGTGGTGGGGGGGGGGGGGAGAGATACCACTAGAAGGGGAGGTGAGAGGAGTCACTGCTGATATTACTGGGAGGAGGAGAGTAGGGCTTAAAACTGCCAGAGTACCTATGGTTGCCTGGATACCAGTGATGATTAGTACCTGTGGTTGCCTGGATACCAGTAATACCTTAGACCTGTGGTTGCCTGGATACCAGTGATGCTTTAGAGCTGTGGTTGCCTGGATACCAGTGATGATTAGTACCTGTGGTTGCCTGGATACCAGTAATTCCTTAGACCTGGGGTTGCCGGGATACCAGAGGTGATTAGTACCTGTTGTTGCCTGGATACCAGTGGTGCCTAGTACCTGTTGTTGCCTGGATACCAGTGATTCCTAGTACTTGTTGTTGCCTGGATACCAGTGATGTATAGTAGCTGTTGTTTCCTGGATACCAGTGATTCCTAGTACCTGTTGTTGCCTGGATACCAGTGATGTATAGTACCTGTTGTTGCCTGGATACCAGTGATGTATAGTACTTGTTGTTGCCTGGATACCAGTGATGTATAGTAGCTGTTGTTGCCTGGATACCAGTGATGTCTAGTATGTGTTGGTTGCCTGGATACCATTGATGCCTAGCATCTCAGCTTTCTTCAGCACAGCACACGTGATGCCAGTCGTGCGCTGAGCGCCGTGAAAGGGAGCAGCCATTGGCTCCTTGCTGCCACTGTCAGTGCTGAATTTCTTCATCAGGAGCGCTCATAATTAGGGCCAGGTCACACGGAGGAAAAGTTGCTGAATCCCGCCTGCCTCAGTGTGTCAATGGGATGGCTCGTGTGCCTCCACTTCCACTGCTCTCCGCTCAAAGAATTGACATGTCCACAAGCCATCCCATAGACACACTGTGTGACACTGAGGCAGGCAGATATTCCGCCACTTTTGCTCCGTGTGAACTGGCACTTAATAAAGCCACTTGCAGCACCCGGTGTGGGGGGAGCGGGACAAACATAAATCAATATATATATAGTGTTTGTTCTCCATCTTTGCTTTCTCTTACAGATGAGCCGGCTCTGTAGCTGTGTCACTATGTGCAGCATTTACACTCATCAGTCCTGATCACATAACAATAATTTTACAGCATCACAGTTTATGATTAATGATGGTTTTATTGTTAATATTCTCCTTTGTTATAACTGATCATTTATCACTACGATTTCTCAGAAACAAGTGAATATTGGTGATATTTAGCAACATTTCATGGGTGATTAATATGGTGTATTCAAGCATAAGCTTAGGGTGCATCCACCGCTAACTGCTCCTCCCTCATCACTGACTGCTCCTCCCTCCCTCACAGGCCCCTCCTCCATCACTGACTGCTCCTCCCTCATCACTCACAGGCCCCTCCTCCATCACTGACTGCTCCTCCCTCATCACAGGCCCCTCCTCTATCACTGACTGCTCCTCCCTCATCACTGACTGCTCCTCCCTCACAGGCCACTCCTCCATCACTGACTGCTCCTCCCTCATCACTGACTGCTCTTGCCTCACTCACAGGCCCCTCCTCCATCATTGACTGCTCCTCTGTCACATACAGGCCCCTCTTCCATCACTGACTGCTCCTCTCTCACTTACAGGCCCCTTCTCTATGACTGACTGCTCCTCCCTCATCACCTACTGCTCCTCCCTCACAGGCCTCTCCTCCATCACTGACTGCTCCTCTCTCGCTTACAGGCCCCTCTTCCATCACTGATAGCTCCTCCCTTACAAACAGGCCCCTCCTCCATTACTGAATACTCCTCCCTCATCAATAACAGTCCTCTCCTCTATCACTGACTGAACGTCCCTCACTCACAGGCCTCTCATCCATCACTGATTGCCTCTTCCTAATCAATGACAGGTCCCTCCTCCCTCACTTACAGGCCCTTCCCCATCACTGTCAGACTCCTCCTCCATCACCAACTGCTCCTGCTTCATGAATGGACAAATGGACCCTGACTTGGATTACACCAGATAGCACAATACTCCATTCGAAATGATCGCGCAGATGACCAGATTGGCAAGGTCCTGGGATTGCAGTGATAGGGCTAATAGAGAGCACTCTAAACAACAGGTAGATACAAATGGAATTTTTTTTTACTGAACAAGGGACGTGTTTTGGCTCTCGCATCTAATAGAGTTTACAAAGCCTCAAATCCAAAGTAATTTAAAGGGCAAGCCCCAAGCCCTCTATATATGACTTTGGGGCTTTCCCTTTAAATATGACTTTGGATATGAGTGTTTGTAAGCTTGAGAAAGGCTCTATTAGATGCGAGAGCCGAAACACTTGTTTAGTAAAAGACTCTCCGTTTGTATCTACCTGCTGTTCAGAGTGCCCTCTGTTAGCACTATCACAGCAATCCCAGGACCTTGCCAGTCTGGTCATCTGCAGGGCCATTTCGAAGGAAGTATTGTGCTATCTGGCGTAATCCAAGCCAGCGTCTATTCATCCCTGTTACACCTAGTCGCTGACTAGAGTGCATCCCGGCCAGCTGTACTGATTTTCCTGGATATAATAGCTCTACATAGAGCTGTGCTTAGTGCACAACCAACTAAGGTGAGTGTGCAGTTACAGGAACCTTGTCTGCACTGTTTGTCTGACCTACTTTATACCAGGGCTGTAAACTCGGAGCTAGTTTTGGGTGGAGTCGGAGTCGTAAAAAAATGTACCCACTTCGACTCCAGCTTTTAAATAATCTTAAAATTTTTTTTAATTGTTTTGATATAAATTTTATAAGTTTTGATCATCAATATATTTTATGAGCAACATTCAAATAGGACACTGCCCCTATTAGATAAGGGTGATCGGGAAAAAGTTGTCGGTCACTATTTGCCAGTTTGTTTCTGAGCTTGAAGAGTCCATTGTTTGGGGGGAGATCTGTGCTGTTCTCTTCCTGGATGCTGGATGAATGTATATGAGCAGCAGTGTAATAAGAAGGAGGAGGAGAAACCATAAATCGTGTACACTGTGTGTTTGTGCGCTATGACTGCAGCAGGTTATGTGTGTGTGTGCTATGGCTACAGCAGGCTGTGTGTGTGTGCTATGGCTGCAGCAGGCTGTGCATGTGTTCTATGGCTGCAGCAGGCTATGTGTGTATATGTGTGTGCTATGGCTGCAGCAGGTTGTGTGTTGGCTATTGAAATTAAAGGGGTACTCTGGGCAACAGTGAAAAATCCAGGGGGAAACTGGGGTGGTTGGTTCATAATAAAGAAATTCTATTTACCCGTTCCCGTGAAACCTATTATCCTGGTCATGCCCCTCTGGGGGGTGGACCTCTCAGACATCTGCACATGTGTGCACATATACAAAATATATATATAATGTTAGCAAAGAAGTGGTTGAGACCATTTGGATGTCGGGTGCCCAAAGTAAAAATCCAAAAAGCTTTGCGGTTTAGGAGCATATTACGTCTGTCTCCGCCACGTGGAGGTTGGGCAACATGTTCATTGCCTGTACAAGAAAAACTGGCCACTACATCGCCATACCTGCCTTTGGTGATTATCTTAATGCAACCCCTTACACTTGAGGTTCACATTGGAGTGGAATACCTAAAGCATTTCCTTTTTAGACTTAACTTTAGTTGGCAATATACACGAACAGACAGTGAGTACCAACACGTATCACAAGCCCATAGCTGGCAACACTATCCTGTTCTCCCAATCATGCCATCCACCGCACACAATTAAAGCTGAACCACTAGGGGAACTCACAAGAGCAAAACGTAATTGCTCTGGTGAGGGGATGTGGCTACAAGAAAAACTCCAAGTGTTGGACAGATTGTCTGAACGTGGCTATAAAAATGGATGTTGGATCCTGCTGAGAAGACGGTAGCTGGACGCACACGTGACACTCTACTAAATAGGGGAACTTCTTGGTCATTCTTCTGCTAAATTCCCCTCTTTGGTGACTGGTTTTCAGGCCAGGCTGTGAAGGCCTCATCCCCTAGAGCAGCAGGAGAAGGTTACAAGTAGAATATGAAGCTATGGAGGAGACTGACAAAAAGCTCAACAACTGGAGAACGTCCGGCAGATGAGGAGCGGGCGTGACGCCCCTGAGGATCAGATGAGGACAGAGACGGCTGAGCCGCAGGTATCACCTCATACATAGACCCACATTAGATTTCCACTGTGGTTATTGGTGCGGAAATGGCACAGATTTTCCCTTTGACAAATAATCCCACAAGATTTCTGCTGCACTTAATCCCTCCTTGACTGGAGTGCTGCAAAATATTTTTAGGAAACAAAACATACGAAGATGGAAAATAAAGATATTGGGGGAGATTTATTAAACCTTATGAAAAACTATATGTTCCTATAGTGCACGGAGCGCTGAGGATGAGTCGGATTCTTGCTGTCATCCTCGGCACCGTTTCTGTTATATTAGGAGATTAATCTGTATGCTAATAAGTTGTTTTGGTGCACTGTCCAGCCCGCTCTGCTGATATTCATTAGGGGGGTGGAGCGGCCAGGGGGCAGATCAGTACATGTTGGAGCTGTAGCCCCGCCCCCAGTGCACCAAAACAACTTATAACATAGGGATTTAACTCCTAATATCACAGAAATTGTGCTGAGGATGAAGGGAAGAAACTTAACTTCATCCTCAACGCCCTGTGTAAGAGATATCACCAGTAGTAATAGTTTCCCTTAACATTGCAGTACAAAGTGTATAACACTGTCATTAGTTCTGTAGGTGTTCAATGGATGAAAGATTCGCTTTAAAGGAATTATCTAGGATTAGAAAAACATTCTTCCAAAATAAGCGGCATACGTGTCCTCAGGTTGTGTGTGGTATTACAACTCAGTTCCATTCACTTCAGTGAATCTGAGCTGCAATTCCATAAACAAACTGAGGACAGGAGTGGTGCTGTTTCTATAGGAATACGGTCATGTTTTACTAATCATGGATAACCTCTTTAAGGTTTTTAGTGTGGTTTTGCCAAACAAATAAAGGGTTGTTCTGGAGACTCAAAAAATACCCCCCTTAAATTACTAATACATTGCTTTAATAAAGTTACATTACTTTCTAAGATAACTTTATTAAAATAAATGTATGTATTTTGGTAGCAAATAGTCGACCATTTATTCATACATTTCCAGCAGGAATAAAAGGAGTGACACAATGCAGAGTGCTCCCAAGAGACGCTCCACAATTGCTTTCGGTAATATGAGTTTTTCCTAAACTAGACATGTCAGGAGAGCTGACCGATCCTCCAGATCCTCTGATCAGTGCTTTACTCTCTCATATAGTCGGCAGTGTGATGACTTGTGTACAAATGATTCTGACCACTGTATGGCGGTATTATTGGCTGTATTGTTCTTTGTGTAGCGGTAATGGATACTTGTCACCTGTGCCTGATCATGTGACTTGTGACTTGAGAAAGTCCAGTTAGTGGACGGAACGCGTGGGGTTCGGTCTCACAGCCTGGAGGCTCTCTGGTGTTCTCATGGTCACTGGTGATATACTGTGCTTTTCTCCCTTATAGTGTAGCACTTGCTTAGCACTTTCTTGTATTTTGTTTGATACTTATCCACAGCACCTTATTTTTATTGTACATATCTATATCTATATACATTGTTTGGTCCTCTTGGATTATGTATGCATTAGCACTTTATTAGTATTATAGGGAGAATTGTGTATTTATACAGTACCAGTTAGAATTGTTGTATTATTTTATACCAGAGAGTGCCTCAGTATTTACCGGCTAGGGAGTTGGTTGTTTTGGTTATTTCTCTTACAACTATTGAATCATGTGGGATGATTTTAAGTGTTTTTAGGGGGGGGTTAATCATGTTTGGTTACTATTTGTATTTGTGATTTTTTTTTTTTTTTTTTTTATTACTTTATAAAATTTTCCACGGTATGTCATATATACAAACAACAATTCTTCAAAACAACAATACCTAAAAATACGGTATATCATATAACTCACAAACACAAACATAGCCTTTTTATTAACCCCCAACCCCCCCCCCCCCCCGGACAGAGAGAAAACCACAAAAAAAAAAAAAAAAAAGGGAACCACCTATCGCTCCTAGTCCCATTTTCCCCAAAAACACTGGTGCTTATGAACACCATTTTTCTTTTTTGAGTACCAGATTCGCTCATAAGACATTATTTTGTTAACCGTATTTATCCATTCTTGTACAGAGGGGGGAGTTGCCGATATCCAATTTCTGAGAATGACCAGTCTTGCATAAAACAATATCCGTATAATAAGCTTCTCATGTTTCATAATTCTACTAGAGTTCCCCAGGATTAGAGTGAGCGGATCCCTGGGAACATTGTATTTGAGCTTACTATCAAGAGTGTTGCAAACTTCCCTCCAATACTTCCCTACGCTTTCACATGACCAAAGTAAATGCAAAACATCAACGTCTTCCAGTTTACACTTCGGGCAACAGTAGTTTCTCGAAATACCCATTTTTCCCCACTGTTTAGGAGAATAGTAAACACCATGTAGCAATTTAAACTGAATGAATTTATGAGCTTCGGGGGGCGTGGCGAACCGCCGATGAGAGCGGCAGCATAGAAGAGGAGCTCCCGGCCATCCAGCTACATCCGCAGCCAAACCTTGCACCCACAGCAGCGACTTACCTCCGTGTATGGAGAGGAAGATCAGGGGGACCCCCGGACCATCCTGTGAGTGCCCCGAAACGGACCCCGGCCCCCCGGTGATCCCCCCGGACATCACGCGCCCGGCGGTGGTGCTGCGCCCCAGGCCTCGTGACACGTGGCGACGGGATCTTCTTGGCCCCAGCGGTCCGGGAGGTCCATCGAACCGGGCTCTGGGCATATCCTGTCTCCGCCGCTCTCGGGGACCGACGCGGTACAGCGGCCGCCGCCGCAGCTCACACGGAGCCACGAGTGAGGCCGGGAGAGGGAGTGAGGCGCCGCCATCTTGCGGCCTATACCATATGCCTCTACTGTGACACAGCTCCGCCGGTGTTCCTCCTGGGCCTTCCCCTGCCACCACAGGTACTATCCCTGACACATTGGAGATCTGTAGGGACCCCGATCCCTCTATATCTCCATACCCTCTCTCCGTACCTGGGACCCTGCTCAAAGACCTTGCCGTTTTAAAGGGCCAGCAGCGCATATCTCAGTACATGATGGCTGCCCCTACTAAATCTCAAAAAGGGGACAGGGTGAAGCGAGGAGGGCAGGCAATAGCATCTAAGTCATCTGAGCCAAATACCCGATCTGCCTCACATAAGGAGACTGATTGGCCTCACACTGACTCTGAATCCGAGACTTCGGTGGTGGGGTCCAGGTCTCAGGGGGAGATGCATGACATACTATCTCAACTCCCTACTAAGCAGGACTTTAAGTCCCTCATTTCTGAGGTAAAGGAAGCCTGTAGGGTGGAGATTGCGGAGGTCCGGAAAGATATACAGCATATATCCCTGAGAGTTGATACCCTTGAAAATGACCATGACTCCACCAGGGACTATATCGGCGCCTTGTGCTCCACTGTTTCCACCCAGGCTCTTGCACTCGATGACATGCAGCGCCATATTGAGGACCTGGATAACAGGGGCAGGCGCAACAACATCCGAATACGGGGCCTCCCCGAGGCTACGCAAGACACCGATTTGATGGACACTCTTGAAGGCCTGTTTAACACCATATTGGGTGAGCCACTCAGTCACAAAATAAAATTTGACAGGGCGCATCGAGCTCTGAGACCTAAGCCTACCAATGGGTCACCAAGAGATGTTATCTGTTGCCTACATGACTATACCATCAAGGAGGCAATTATGGCAAAAGCGCGCTCCCTCCGCGAGTTGGACTTTGATGGTGCAACATTACAACTCTACCCCGATTTGTCGTGGATAACGCCGCCTCCTCCGTCCACTCCTAACTACTCTGCGGGACTATGACGCTACGTATCGGTGGAACTTTACATTTGCCCTATCTGCCCGTAGAGATGGCAGATCCGCTGTTCTCCGTAACCTCGCAGACCTTCAGAAATTCTGTGACCTTCTGGACATTCCTGTTCCCAAGATCTCAGATTGGACTGTTGCACCTCCACCTCCTCCCCCTCCACCGGTGTGGCAGTCTGCACGTCAGAAGAGGAGACGTCCTCGCTCTGGAGAGCCTGGACCCGGCCCATAAGCGGACCTGACTAAGGTTCCATGAGACCTCTACAAAGACCCGCGGTGCTCTCTATAGCCCCCTGATGGTCCTCTCACTCTGCTGCCGAGAGGCCCTGTTTTTCTCCTTTTCTTTTTCACCTGGCTTATTTTAGAATTGTAAAGTTCCTTCATAGCTGGATGGCCCGAGTTCTCTACCTGAAGTTGTACATCACTATGTATCTTTTGTTGGTGATTCCTTCCCCCCCCCTAAGGGGATACTGTTGCTCAACCTTTTGGTTGTGTTTTCTACGGTGTTCTACACCGAGTTTCCATTACTTTTTTTGTTCTTCCCCACTTCCTGGCATTATGTACCCAGGACCTGAGCCGAGTGCTTTGAACCCTACGGGGTTCCTGTTTTGTTTGTCTTGTGTCTTTGTTGTCCTTGTCGATCCTTCTCCCCCCTTTTGTCCCCTTCCCTTCCTTTCTAGGGTCTCTGCCGCAGAGATTGCAATACTGGACATGACCCGGCCAGGACTTGTCAGCCATAAGGTATTCTCTGTGTGGGTAAGCCATCACATTTGCTTGGTCGTTTCATCATGCTACCCATATGGCTAAGTGTGTGACATTAAATGTGAAAGGCCTTAATTCTAATGTGAAACGTAGACTAGCTCTGCGGGAGATGCAACATGCGAAGGCTGATGTGGCATTCCTTCAGGAAACTCACTTCGATGGAGCTGCTACGTTTGCCTTTGCTAAGCATGCCTTCCCCACAGCCGTTGCCGCATCTAGTGGCTCTAAGCGAGCTGGAGTAGCGATTCTCTTTTCCCGCTCATTTCCCATCCAAGTCTCCTCCTCCTCCTTTTTAGACCCGGGAGGTCGCTTTGTAATAGTGGAAGGTCAACTGCACGGGAAGCCCCTTATATTTTGTAATGTTTATGCCCCCAACAAATGTCAAATCCCCTTCCTCCGTAGGGTGCTCAATAAACTCGCAAAATACCCCCCGGCCCCCAGAATACTTGGAGGCGATTTCAACTTGTCCTTCTCTGAGAAGTTGGATAGACACTCGGTCTCGGGTCGTCCAGTGCCTGTAGACCAGGCCAGACTGTCTGCTGAATTCCGTAAGCTTATCCGCAAACATCATTTATTTGATCTCTGGCGTATTGACCACCCTACGGAGAGGGAATACACATTCTATTCACACCCACACCGCGTGCACTCTAGAATTGACTACTTCTTTGGTAATGTTCCTACTGTACGCCTTCTTGAAAGCGCTTCTATTGACCCGATTTCGTGGTCGGACCATGGCCCGGTGTTGGTGTGTTTTAAAAGTCTTAAATACCCCACCCGCCAGTGTCACTGGCGCTTGAATGAGAGCTTGCTAAAATACCCACTTTCCCGTGATTCAATCAAAGCATGCCTTTCCACTTATTTTTTAGAGAACAGCGGGACAGTTACCTCTGAATCGACGCTATGGGAAGCCCATAAGGCTGTTATCAGAGGGCACTGTATAGCCCTCAGTTCGCGACAGAAAAAAGACGCCCAATTGGCCATGCACGCTGCCAAATGTGACATTCAAACCCTAGAACGCTCACTTGCTCAGTCCCCCTCCCTTCGGACATTGAGGAAACTTGTAGCTGCGAGAGCCCGCTTAAAAGAACTATCACTGTCTAAAGTTGAAAAGCTGCTTGTTTATTCTAAACAGCGATTCTATGAGAAGGGCAACAAAGCACATACGCTACTGGCAAATATGCTCAATGATAGGGCGTTGGCCCAGTCTCCTCAGGTCCTAAGGGACCCTGGTGGGCGACTCCACTATAACCCTGCTGATATATCCTCCATTTTTCTGCAGTACTACACTGACCTATACTCACTACCTTCTACTCTACCCTCTGACCCAGATGCTCGCTCTCGGCGTATTGGGGAGTTCCTGTCTGCCTGCAACTTGCCGACTTTGTCTGCAGATGCCTTGGAAACCCTAAATGCACCTATTACGGAGGAGGAGCTCTCAGAAGTACTGAAATCCCTCCCGTCGGGACGAGCACCGGGGCCAGATGGATTCACATACCTCTACTACAAAACCTTTTCCTCTGAGTTGTCCTCTCGACTCCTGTCCCTCTTTAACTCTTTTATGCAAGGTTCCGCTATTCCCACAACACTGTCCCACTCATACATTACACTTATCCCCAAGCCGGGTAAGGACCCTTTAGAATGTGCCAATTACAGGCCTATTTCCCTCCTAAATTCAGACTTTAAAATTTTTACTAAGCTGCTTGCCACCCGCCTAGGTTATTGGCTGCCATCACTTATCAATGCCGATCAAGTGGGTTTTGTGCCTGGACGACAGGGGGGGGATAACACTCGACGTGCGATTGATGTTGTCGATGCAGTTAATCAGCAGTCGGAGAGGGCCCTGATACTTAGTTTAGATGCTGAGAAAGCGTTTGACCGCCTAGGGTGGCCATTCATGTTTGAGACCCTCCGATGCTGTGGTTTTCGGGGACCCTTTCTGACTGCGATTGAGGCCTTATACACACGACCTACTGCTGCTATCAAATTCCCACATATGATGTCTGGGACCTTTCCAATTCGGAATGGCACCCGCCAGGGCTGCCCGCTTTCTCCTCTTTTGTTCGTCCTTTGTATCGAACCCCTGGCGGCGGCCATCCGGAATTGCCCAGACATCCGTGGTGTATCAGTCCGAGGCAAGGAGTCCAAAATCATGCTTTTTGCAGATGACGTCCTCCTCACCTTGTCGTCCCCTCATACGACCCTACCGGCACTCAGGGCCTTGCTCTCCCAGTTTGGAGTACTTTCTGGGTATAAAGTAAATACCTCTAAATCTGAAATCATGCCCCTCAACCTCCCTAGCTCCACGATAACGCACCTTCAATCTGTCTTCCGATTCAAGTGGTCTGAGTCCTCTATTAAGTATCTGGGCATCCGGCTTACTCCTACATACTCTTCACTATACACAACCAACTTTCCTGCTCTTTTTAAGGAACTTAGGGCCCTTCTGGCCAAATGGAACTCCCATTTCATCTCCCTCCTGGGTAGAGTGGCTTCAGTCAAGATGACGATCCTCCCGAAGTTACTTTACTTCTTTGAAACTCTCCCGGTGCGTATACCACTATCCGAGATAAAAACTCTACAGCGGGATATTTTCAAATTTATTTGGGCGGCAAAGCGGCATCGTATTCCCGCTTCGGTTATGATGAGTAGTAAGACTCAGGGAGGCCTCGCAGTGCCTAATATCCTACATTACTATTATGCCACTCATCTGCGGCAAATTACTGCATGGTCCAAGTACCTAGCCTATAAGAAATGGGCTGAGATTGAAAAAATATGGCTAGCACCTTTCCATCCCAACTCCTTTCTCTGGCACCCCTCTCCGCCTTCCTTCTCCCATTTAAACCTCCTTGGCCCCATTAACTTTACTTTGCACATCTGGTCCATCTGCTCCTCCAAATTTAAACTCTATTCCAAAACGTCCCCTTTAAATTCCTTCCTTCTTTATCCTGACTTTCGGCCTGGTTTACAATCTCATATAGTTAGACTATGGGGCTCCAAAAAATTGTTTCAGTTCGCTGACATGGTAGACCCACTTACACGCACCCTTCTCCCCTTCCACAGGATTGTGGACAGATTTGAGCTACCGCCCTCAGAGCAATATACCTATTTACAGATCCGCCATTTTATGCTGTCTCGCCTGGGATCCCTCACAGTCTCGAAACCAACTGCCTTTGAACAATTAGTGAGAGGTGGCGTTTCTACATCAGGGTTGATATCAGATATCTATCGAATTATTAACTCACCCTCTGATGGCTCCCAGACCAGACATCACTATATGGATAAGTGGGAGGCGGTATTGGGCAGACAGCTCCCCCCAGAGTGTTGGGATGTGATATGGGACAGGGCGGCAAGATCCTCCATCTGCACCACATATAAGGAGTCCCACTATAAGCTGTTAATGCACTGGTACCATACGCCTGAGCTCCTCCATAAACTAAATAATGCTATCCCCTCACAATGTTGGAGGTGTTCAGGTAGTGTGGGGTCGCTCCTCCATATATTTTGGGATTGCCCCCTTATCCGCCCATTTTGGGTAGAGGTTTGCAGACTGGCCTCGACAGTCTTGGGTGCTACCATTGCTAGGGACCCTGGAATCTGTCTGTTGAACTTGTTCCCAAAGACCCTCCGGAAAAAGCAGGCGAAGTTATTACTCACTATCCTGACAGCTGCCAAGTCCTTAATTTCTCGTGCCTGGAAGCAAACATCCCCCCCTTCCCGGCCTTGTTTGCTTGCCAGAATCCGGGAGTTGCGTTCCCTAGAAAAGCTTACTGCTTCCCTTAATAATGCCATTGATAAATTTGAGTCCATATGGATCCTTTGGGATTCCTTTGATATGATTGCCTCTTCTGGCAGTAGACCCTAGTTTCCTTGTCCCTCCCACCTCCCCTCCCTTCCCTCCCCCCTTTTCCTATCTCCTTGGTGTTGAGTCCTGTCTTAGTTTGTCTGTGTTGTCTGTTTGTCGAAAGGTTTTGTTATGGGGCTGTGGTTTGGTTCCACTTTTTGTCTGAGCCATAAGTAACAGGGAGATATCATCAAACGAAGGCTGCTGTATTATCTATGTTTTCTGCTTATCCTTGTAGAACTATGCTGTGTCGCTATGGTCACGGAAGAACTAGGTGCGGCCACTATTTCTACCTACTTGTGCCTGATATGTTTATACTTATTGCTGGTACCTCATCATATTGCTGTTTCTCACATTATCCTGTACATGCCCTGTAATTTTTTGTTCTGTCTGTGCAAAAAATTCTGAAAAATCTTTGCAATAAAAATTACAGTTATAAAAAAAAAAAAAGAATTTATGAGCTTCGCTAAGAGAGACCCTGCTTATATTTCCCAAGATCCGCTCATGCCCCTCCTCTCCTATGTCTCCCAGGAAGCCACTCCATCTGGACCAGCATCTGTCCGTAGTTTTACAGGGAGCCACCGTAACCAGGGACTTATATATGAATGAGAGGGACTTCTTGCATGCCGGATCAGCAACGAGTCTATTAAACAAAACTGAATTATTAATTTCAAAACTGTGTACCTCACCAGAGTGAACTTTTGCAAATTCTAATTGTTTATAAAAAAACCAGTGATTAGTGTCCAAACCATATGTCTCCTTAAGTACCTCAAATTTAATAAGTGATCCATTTTCACATATCTGAGCCAGCCGAGTGATACCTTTCCGTATCCAAAACGAACTATTAGGAATATTAGAAAACTGATGCAAAGTGGAGTGAAATGAGTGCTTCCCACTATCCCACATACTTCTTTAACCCCTTAGTGACCGCCGATACGGCTTTTTACGGCGGTCACTAATGGTCCTTATTCTGCTGCCATCAGCTTTTTACGGCGATGGCAGAGAATAAGGCTGCGGGGGATAAGGTGACGGGATAAAAAGTGATGACCCCCCAAGTCGCCCCCCACCCCCCCTGTCACCCCCGTCCCCCAGTCACCCCCCCCCCCCCTTCCCCATATACTCACCTGCTCCTGGAGCTCCGTCCTCCTCGACGTCCTGGCTGGTTATGAAGTGCGCATGCGCTTCACAACCAGCCAACTCTGAAAATTTAAAGTGACAGAGACCAATTTGGTCTCTGTCACTGAACTATGATTACTGTGATAGAAAATATCACAGTAATCATAGTAATACAGTGAAAATGAATGTGTAAAGTACAAAAAGTGACAAACATACAAAAAAATAAAACACACACTTTTTATTATAGTAATAATTGCAGTTTACTCCCAAATTACCCCTAACCCCTCCCCAGATTACCCGTAACCACCGCACGTTGCCCGTAACCACCGCACGTTGCCCGTAACCACCGCAAATTGCCCGTAACCACCGCAAATTACATGTACCCACCCCAGATTACCTTTAAGCACTTCAGTTTATCAGTAACAATCCCAGATTGTCTGTAACCCTTCCAGGTTGCACATAGCCCCCCCAGGTTCCCCGTAATCATGCCAGATTACATGTAACCCCCCCAGATTGCACATAACCACTGCGCGTTGCCTCTTGACCACGCCACGATGCCTCTGACCACGCCACGATGCCTCTGACCACGCCACGATGCCTCTGACCACCACACGTCGCCTCTGACCACCACACGTCGCCTCTGACCACCACACGTCGCTCTGATCACCACACGTCGCCTCTGACCACGCCCCGGCGCCTCTGACCACCCCAAATTGCCAATGACCCCCTCCAGATTGCGGTGCCCATGTCAGATTACAGGTACCCACCCCAGAATGCCTATAAGAACTTCAGTTTATCTGTAACCACCCCACATTGCCCGTAACCACCCCACGTTTCCCGTGACCACAGCAGGTTGCCCATAACCACCACACGTTGCCCGTAACCACCCCACGTTGCCTGTAACCACCCCAGGTTGCCCGTGACCACCCCATGGTGTCCGTAACCACCCCAGATTACCTGTAACCACCTCAGGTTGCCCATAACCACCCCAGGCTGTCCGTAACCACCCCAGATTACCTGTAACCACCTCAGGTTGCCCATAACCACCCCTGGTTGCCCGTAACCACCCCACATTACCTGTAATCTCATTTTTTTTTTATCTTATTTTAGTAACTGGGCTATTCTAATAACCATTACTAGCTGCGGTTTTGCTCCTGTAAATTGGTGCTCCTTCCCTTCTGAGCCCTGCTATGTGCCCATACAGTGGTTTATGCCCACATATGAGGTACCGTTGTACTCAGGAGAACCTGCGTTACAGATTTTGGGGTACGTTTTCTCTCCTGTTCCTCGTCAAATTGAGAAATTTCAAACTAAACCAACATATTATTGGAAAAATTCGAGTTTTTCATTTTTACTGGCCAATTTTGAATACTTTCCTCTAATACCTGTGGGGTAAAAAATGGTCACCACACCCCAAGATGAATTCTTTGAGGGGTGCACTTTCCAAAATGGGGTGACTTTTGGGGGGATTCTATTCTGTAGACATTACAGGGGCTCTGCAAACGCACCTGGCGCTCAGAAACTTCTTCAGAAAAATCTGCACTGAAAATGCTAATTGGCGCTCCTTCCCTTCTGAGCCCTCCTGTGTGCCCATACAGTGGTTTATGCCCACATATCAGGTACCGTTCTACTCAGGAGAACCTGCTTTACATATATTGGGGTGACATTTCTCTCCTGTTCCTCGTGAAATTGAGAAATTTCAAACTAAAGGAATATATTATTGGAAAAATTCGAGTTTTTCATTTTTACTGTCTACTTTTGAATACTTTCCTCAAATACCTGTGGGGTCAAAATGCTCACCACACCCCAAAATAAATTCTTTGAGGGGTGCACTTTCCAAAATGGAGTGACTTATTGGGAGATTTTACTCTGCGGACACTACAGGGGCTCTGCAAACGCACCTGTCGCTTGGAAACTTCTGCAGCAAAATCTGCATTGAAAAAGCTAATTGGCGCTCCTTCCCTTCTGAGCCCTCCTGTGTGCCCATACAGTGGTTTACGCCCACAGATGGGACACCATTGTATTCAGGAAAACCTGCGTTACAAATTTTGGGGTACTTTTTTCCTCTTGTTCCTCATCAAATTGAGAAATTTCAAACTAAACGAACATATTATTGGAAGAATTCGAGTTTTTCATTTTTACTGTCTTCTTTTGAATACTTTCCTGTAATACCTGTGGGGTCAAAATGGTCACCACACACCAAAATGAATTCTTTGAGGGGTGCACTTTCCAAAATGGGGTGACTTATGGGGAGTTTTCTCTCTGCTGACACTACAGGGGCACTGCAAACGCACCTGGCGCTCAGAAACTTCTGCAGCAAAATTTGCATTGGTAAAGCTAATTGGCGCTCACTTCCTTCTGAGCCCCGCTGTGTGCCCATACAGTGGTTTACGCCCACATATGGGGTACCGTTGTACTCAAGAGAACCTGCATTACAAATTTTGGGGTACTTTTTCTCTCATATTCCTTTTGAAAATGAGAAACTTTAATCTAAACGTATATATTATTGGAAAATTCAAATTTTCCATTTTTTTACTGTTTAATTGTGAATACTTTCCTCCAGCCCCTGTAGGGTTAAAATGCTCATTATACCCCTAGATTAATTCTTTAAGGTGTGTAGTTTCCAAAATGGGGTCACTTATGGGGGTTTTCAGGATACCAGACTTCTAAATCCATTTAAAAAAAGAACTGGTCCCTAAAAAAATCAGTTTCACGAAAATGTGATAATTTGCTGATAAATTTCTAAGCCCCATAACACCCTAAAAAAGTAAAATATGTTTACCAAATTATGCCAGAATAAAGAAGACATATTGACAATGTGACTTAGTAACTAATTTATGTGCTACGACTTTCTTTTTTTAGTAGCAGAGAATTTCAAAGTTCATAAAATGCAAATTTTTTTTAATTTTTCATGATATTTTGATGTTTTTCACAAAAAACACACAAAGTAGTGACCAAATTTTGCCATTAACATAAAGTGCCATATGTGACAAAAAAACAATGTCAGAATCGCTAGCATACGTTAAAGCATCACTGAGCTATAAGAGCATAAAGTGAGACAGGTCAGATTTTGAAAAATTAGCCTGGTCATTAAGGCCCAAACTAGCTGCAGCACGAAGGGGTTAATATATACCCAGACTCTGTTGATAAGGGAGCAGAGTGCTACTCTTTTAAATATCCCTTCCAACAAATTCCCTGATTCTAACAACTCAAACCAATTATCGTGTTTACTCAGAGACAGTAAATGTGCAAACACCTCATAATTAACCCCTTTAAGAATACGTGACAAGTGTGCGGCAACAAAATAAAGTCGAAGATTCGGCAAGCCGAAGCCACCCCTACTACTTGGAGCGGCAAAGGCCGAGTATTTCAGCCTGACCCTCTTCCTGCCCCATATGAGACTTCCAAGCTTCACCTCGATCCGACGGATCCAGGCATTGCTTATCCAGATTGGAGCAGCTCCGAAGAAAAACAAGAGTTGAGGTAGCACTACTAGTTTTATAATTGCAGCTCTATCCACCATAGCTAGCGGGAGCTTCGTCCACATTTTAATACGCTTCTCTAAATTTCGCTCTAAAGGAGACAAATTGGCTAAGCCAAATTTCCCCGGGTCACAAGTGATCAGCACCCCTAGATACTCTAGTGAATCGGATTTTTTCAGAATCCTAACTTTCTCTAAAGAGACCGTTATTTCTTCATCTAGAGGAAACAGACAAGACTTCCCCCAGTTTATCTCCAAACCCGAAAAGCGACCATATTTCTCTAATGCGGAGACCAACCCTGGTAGAACCTTCACTGGCTCCCTCATAAACAACAGCACGTCATCTGCATATAGCAGGATTTTATTCGACTCCCCACAAAGGCCAAAGCCCCGGAATTCCGCGTGTCGCCTTACCCATTCCGCCAGAGGCTCCATATAAATTGCGAATAATAGGGGGGAGAGAGGGCACCCTTGACGAGTTCCCCTAGATAGCTCAAAGGACCGGGAGAGAGACCCATTAATAATCAGCCTAGCCGTTGGGCAAGAATACAGCATCTTAACCCATTCTAAAAAAGAACCGCTGATACCCATTTTTTCCAATACTGAGCACAGAAATCCCCACTCCACCCTGTCAAACGCTTTAGTCGCGTCAAGTGACAGGATGGAGCGGGGGGCGGAGCAGTCCGACTGCATGGCAGCAAATACCTTTAGGATGTTATCGTGAACCGTTTTGTTCGGCATAAAGCCTCCCTGTTCATCCCCAATAATTTTGGTAATAACGGTGTTAAGTCTCCGAGCCAAAATTTTAGCCAGCAGCTTGACATCCGTATTAAGGAGAGAAATGGGGCGATAAGACGAAATCTCAGCAGGGTCCTTTCCCTTCTTTTTAATTAATACTATATGGGCTTCCCTCATTGATTGCGGTAGCCTCCCTCCCTTAAAGGATTCATTAAAAACCTCCAGAAGAATGGGCAAGACAACACCAGAGAGGTCCCTATAAAATTGGAATGGCAGCCCGTCAGATCCAGGGGAGGAGTTGCCTACAAAAGAGCCAAGCGCCTCACCAAGTTCCACCAGGGTGATATCTCCGCACAGAGCCTCTCTCTGTTCCTGAGTTAATTCTGGTAGATCAAGCTTACTCAAAAATAATGTTTGTTCCTCTATATTAGAGGGAGCCTCAGAGCGGTACAGCGTGGAAAAAAAGGAGACAATCTCCTCCTCGATCTCCAAGTCAGTGCCCGCCATTGCCCCTCCCTGGGTTTTCAAGGCACAAATAGGGGTCTTATCTAAGTTACCCTTAAGAATATTCGCAAGAATTTTATTGGGTTTACCCCCTGCAATAAAATTGCTCTGGCCCTGAAAAAAAAATTTCTGTTGCGCTTATTCCCTTAACAGAGCCTCATAGGTGTTTTGAGCGGTTTGTAGAGCCAACCAGGATTCCGGTGAATCTCTCTGTTCGTACAGTAATTTTTTAGCCGCTACTTCATCCCGCATTGCCTGCTCTCTCTTTTTAAAATCCCTTTTCTTAGCCAGGATGTCCCTAAAGAAAATACCCCTCATATAAGCTTTCATAGCGTCCCACACAACTATAACAGGGGAAGCAGATTTATTAGCTGCCCAAAACCAGGATATTTCCTTACAGAAATCTTCATTCTTATTTAGGACCCTAAGCCAGTGTGGGTTTATACGAAAAGGGCTACAAACCCTTGCTTTGCGAATTAAGTCCACCTCTAATAGAAGCGGAGAATGATCCGACACTGACCTAGGCTCCAGCTTGATTTTTTTTATGTAGGATAAAGAATTCTCTTCACAAATAACCAGGTCTATCCTAGAAGCCGCTTGATGGGAGGCACTAAAGCAGGTGAACCCCGTAACATCAGGATACAACTTACGCCAAGCATCGATCCAACCCGCCTCAGAACAAAATCTCCCGAGGGGGGTGGGGCCAAGGCCCCAGCCGGCAGACCGCTCTCTACGATCCCTTTGAGAATCCCATACACAATTATAATCTCCCATTGAGTAGAGGGCAACATATTCCTTCCCATACGCAAACCCAACCAAGGCTTCCAGTACCGCCATTCTAAACGGGGGAGCAATATAGATAAACGCCAAGATAACCGCCACCCCATTAAGCTTACCATAAAGAAAAATATAGCGGCCCTCAGAATCAATTTTCTTACAACACAGATCAAAATCAATCATTTTATGCACATAAACTGAGACCCCAGAGGAAAAGGACGACAGGGTAGAATGAAACT
The DNA here is from genome assembly GCF_027789765.1 of Dendropsophus ebraccatus. Taxonomy (NCBI): domain Eukaryota; kingdom Metazoa; phylum Chordata; class Amphibia; order Anura; family Hylidae; genus Dendropsophus; species Dendropsophus ebraccatus. Next base: position 46,612,340 of record NC_091466.1, read on the forward strand.
CGTATTTGGCCCATCTTTTACAGAAAACTTCCGCATCCTTAGATATATGTGTCTCTATCAGGGCAACTATTGCCGGTAAGTGCCTTGTAACTACTCCTAAAATTGCGTGTTTCTTCACCCTGTCGGCCATTCCTCTGACGTTCCAGGTCAAAATTCTAACAGAAGCCATCTAAGGGGAGAAAGAGAAAAGAAAAGAAAAAAAGAAAAAAAAAAAAAAAATACCCCACCATCTCCTCTGTCCAGGTCCCACCCCCTCCCCCCCAAATCCCCCAATGTTGCCAACATAAACAGCAACTCATCCTACACCTATACCACCCGACCCCAACCCCCCCCCCCCCAGCACCTCCCTCCAGTATATCAATTCAACTAAAACAGGATTAATTCTAGACCAACGCTGCCCGGCAAAATTAGCAATCTATGCCCTCTGACTCTATCAACTTATCCACCTCCGCAGAGGAGGCAAAAAAATGGACAGAGTTCTTATACACAACCTGTAGTCGAGCTGGAAACAGTAAAGAAAAAGAAAGGCCAGCCTTAGATAGCCGTTTTTTAACCTCTCTATATGAGGCTCTCTTTTTTTTATTGCCATGATTAAGGAGGGCTGCCTCCGCAACGCGTCGGCGTGATTTTAACCAGTTTTTAATTTCACCGTATATGTACCAATAAAGAATTCGCACTATCCTAAGGAGCTGTGGAAAATCTCTTTCTCTTTTTTTTATAACTGTAATTTTTATTAAAGATTTTGACATTTTTCCATAAAACACAGAAGCACACACATGGTAAGGCTTTTACCTCAGCCCGGAAAGGTAGTGCAGGCACAGAGCAGTTGCAACAATAGACTGTGACAATTGGAAGATATGCAGTTTCTGCAAACATCGTAGAAATACCAGGGCCGAAACACGGCTGGAAGATCACAAATCAGTATTAGCCAACAACGGGCGGGTCCAACATGGTAATCCGCTCCAAAATAAGGTACATCGACAATACACAACAACAAAACACAAAACAGGGGATACACATGAGGGAGGGGATAAGGGGTGAAGTAGACTATTAGGGTTGTCCATCGGCATTCGTAAGAGAGGTGAAGTGAGAGTCCCACAGGGCCCACACCGAGTCAAACATTTCCATCGTATTATTTAGAGAAGCAGTCAGTTTTTCCAGGGAGCGCAGTTCCTGCATTCTAGCAATAAGACAGTTCATAGAGGGGGGCGAGACCTGTTTCCATCCCCTCGCAATCAGAGATTTAGCAGCAGTGAAAATAGTTAGTAATAATTTGGATTGTTTCTTCCGTAAAGTTTTGGGGAAGAGATTGAGCAAACATATAGCAGGGTCTCTGGGGATCTCAGTGTGGAAGATTGTAGTGGCCATACTACAGACATCCCTCCAGAACTGCTCAATAAGAGGACATTCCCAGAAGATATGGAAAAGTGACCCAATTGCACCAAGGCATCTCCAGCATATCGGGGAGATAGAAGCATTCAGCCTTTTGAGCAGTTCTGGTGTATGGTACCAGAACATCATCAATTTATATTGCGATTCTTTATAAGTGGTACATATAGAAGATTTTGCTGCCCTTTCCCAAATCACATTCCAACATTCTGGTGGAAGCTGCCTACCCAACCACGTCTCCCAACGGGACATATATGCATGACCAACCTGGGAATCGCCCACAGGGGAGTTGAGGATACTATAAATATCTGAAATTAATCCAGCAGTGGAGGCATTACACCTCACCAGTTGTTCAAACGCCGAGGGTTTGGTCACCGTGAGGGTTCCCAGGCGGGACACCATAAAGTGTCGTATCTGCAAATAAGTAAACCCCTCTGAAGACGGTAGATCCGCCCTGTCCACGAGTCTGTCAAATGGAAGGAGAGTGCGAGTGAGTGGGTCCACGTTGTCAGCGAATTGGAAAAGTTTTTTCGAACCCCACAATTTAACAGGATGGGACTGTAAACCCGGCTGAAAGTCAGGGAAGAGAAGAAAGGAGTGTAGAGGGGAGGCTTTAGATATGAGCCTGAATTTAGAATAGCAGGAAGACCAGATATGCAGGGTAAAGCGAATGGGCCCCAATAGGCTGAGATGTGCGGAGGGAGGGGGGGAGGGGTGCCACAAAAAAGAGTTGGGGTGAAATGGGGCCAGCCAGATCTTCTCAATTTCCACCCATCTCTTGTAGGCCAAGTACTTCGACCAGGCAAGAATCTGTCGCAGGTGGGTCGCCCAGTAATAATGGAGTATGTTCGGGCCCGCCAGCCCGCCTTGTGTCTTACTACTCATCATCACCGACTTAGGTATGCGGTGTCGTTTTGATGACCAGATAAATTTAAAAATATCCCTCTGAAGGGCCTTGAGTTCCGAGAGAGGTACTCTCACAGGAAGGGTTTCAAAGTAGTAAAGCAATTTGGGCAATATGGTCATTTTCACCGAGGCGACCCTACCCAGGAGAGATATAAAGTGGGAGGTCCATTTAGAGAGGAGAGTTCTAATGTCCCTAAATAGAGTGGGGAAGTTAGCTGAGTACAGGGTAGTGTACGAGGGTGTCAATCGAATGCCTAAATATTTAAGGGAAGATGTAGTCCATTTAAATTTAAATACCGAGCGCAGATGTGTGACCTGGTGGTCGGGAAGATTCAAGGGCATGACCTCCGATTTAGTGGTGTTGACTTTATAGCCTGATAGGACTCCGAATCTAGTGAGGAGGTCGCGCAAGACAGGGAGGGTCGTGACGGGGTCAGACAGGGTGAGGAGGATATAATCGGCAAAAAGCATGATTTTGAATTCTTTGCCTCTAACCGACACCCCACGTATATCGGGGCAATTGCGAACCGCCGCCGCCAGGGGCTCGATGCATAGAACAAATAATAAGGGCGACAGCGGGCAGCCCTGGCGGGTGCCGTTCAGAATTGGAAAGGTCCCAGACAACATATGGGGGAATTTAATAGCTGCAGTAGGGGTCGAATACAATGCCTCAATTGCAGTCAGAAAGGGTCCCCTAAGACCAAAGCGTTTTAGGGTCTCAAACATAAACGGCCAGCCAAGGCGATCAAAGGCCTTTTCTGCATCTAGACTAAGAAGCAATGCCCTCTCTGACTGCTGGTTGACTGCATCGATAATGTCAATAGCCCGTCTGGTATTGTCTCCACCCTGTCTGCCGGGCACAAACCCAACCTGATCTGCATTCACGAGGGAGGGTAGCCAATAACCGAGTCTAGTGGCCAATATTTTGGTGAAAATTTTAAAGTCGGAGTTCAAAAGGGAGATCGGCCTGTAGTTGGCACAATCCGTGTGGTCCTTACCTGGCTTAGGGATGAGAGTGACAAATGAGTGGGACAAGGAGGAAGGTATAGCTTCCCCTTGGAGAAAAGAATTAAAAAGTGATAGCAGTCTGGGGGACAGGTCTGCAGAGAAAGTTTTATAGTAAAGATAAGTAAAACCATCCGGTCCTGGTGCCCGGCCCGACGGAAGAGATTTAAGTGTTTCTGACAGCTCCTCCATGCTAATAGGTGCGTTTAACTCATCTATAGCATTGATTGGCAAAGAGGGGAGCTGACACTCTGATAAAAATTCGTTAATCCGGCAGGAACGGGCCTCAGGATCGGAGGGAAGGGTAGACGGTAGTGAGTACAGCTTAGAGTAGAATTGGAGGAATAGGGAAGAGATATCAGCAGGATGATATCGCAAAGCGCCCGAAGAATCCCTGAGGACCTGGGGGGACTGGGAGGCTGCTTGGTCATTCAGCTTGCGAGCTAGAAGAGTATGGGCCTTATTGCCTTTTTCATAAAAGCGCTGCTTGGAATAGAGAAGCAGCTTCTCGACTTTCATTAATGATAGCTCTTTCAAACGTGATCTCGCAGCCACCAGTCGCCGCAGCTTCATCAGAGATGGACGGTCAGCTAGGGAGTGCTCCAAAGTCTGAATTTCTCGCTTGACTGCCAGAAAGGCCGTCTGGGAGTCTCGTTTATGGCGAGAGCTCAGAGCGATACAATGCCCTCTGACCACTGCTTTATGGGCTTCCCACAGGATGGCTTCAGAGTCCACAGAGCCCCCATTGTCCAGGAAATAAGAGGTAATACTGGCCTTGATCGAATCACGGGACAGCGGGTACTTCAGTAGATTTTCATTTAGGCGCCAATGACAATGGCGTGTTGGGGTCATTAAGCTTTTTAGACAGATCACCACTGGCCCGTGATCTGACCAGAAGATAGGGTCTATATGTGCCTTTAGCAAGAGCCTGACAGTGGGAATATTGCCAAAGAAATAGTCAATCCTAGAATGTAAGCGATGTGGGTGGGAGTAAAACGTATATTCTCTCTCCGTAGGGTGGTCCAGCCTCCAGAGGTCATATAGGTTATGTTTTCGGATAAGCTTGCGGAATTCAGTGGAAAGTCTGGTTTGGTCTGCAGGGACAGCTCGGTTATCTACAGAGTGCCTGTCTAGCAGGTCTGAGAAAGTTAAATTAAAGTCTCCTCCTACAACTCTGGGGGCCGGGGGGTATTTTGCCAACCTATTGAAAACCCTGCAGAGGAAGGGAATCTGGGTCCTATTTGGGGCATAGATATTACAAAAAATTAGAGGTTTACCGTGTAGCGTGCCCTCCACTATAACATACCGCCCGCCCGGGTCTGAGAATGAAGAAGAAACCTGAAAGGGAAAGGAGCGAGAGAAAAGAATAGCTACCCCTGCAGTTTTAGAGCCCCTGGAGGCAGCGACAGCTATGGGATAGGAATGGTGGGAGAATGAAAAGGTTGCAGTGTCATCAAAATGCGTTTCCTGTAGGAAAGCCACATCTGCCTTTAGATAATTTAGATACGTAATTCCCTTAAGGCCAAACGGCGTTTGACATTGGAGTTAAGGCCCTTTACGTTTAGAGTCACTATTCTAGCCATTGGGAGGGAGTATAGAACACGGACCAGCAAAATAACAACTCACCCAGATCAGACAGCTCGTGGGCAGGGACGGGCCCTCTTCACCGTTATGTGGACATAGTATAGCAGCCGAAGGACCCCTGGAGATAGGGAGAAAAGGGGAAAGGAAGGGAGGGGAAAGAGAACGCAGACAAACAAGACAAAGACACCAAAGATAGACAGTTGTAGGAGCCCATGGCTCATCGTCCTGACACATCAGATCAGGACACAGGGGCAAATAGATTAACCAGAAGACTATAACATACAAAAATAAACAACCCAAAGGTTGGAACATTATGCCCCTATCGGGGGGGGAGTAGGAAGCACCAACTGGGTCAACAGCAGACCAAGCAAAGAACATACAAAGAACTGAGCAACACAGCTATGGTAATATCAATTGTCGTAAAAGTAGGCCATGTTACAGTAGCCCAGAAGGGGCTAGGATGTTGAGAGGCAGGGAGGACACGAGGCTCACAGCCACGTCTCTACTCGTGAGGGGGATCCATGTCCTGCACGGGGGTGGGGGTCGATTCAGTGGATCGTGGGCGCCTTCTCTTCTGCTGCTGGGTTTGCCACACTGGCGGTGGTGATGGGGGAGGGGGAGCGATAGTCCATTCTGTTATTTTGGGAATCGGGATGTCCAGGGTGTCGCAGAACTTGGGGAGGTCTGACAGGGTTCGCAGGACAGCGGAGCGTCCATTCCTGCGAGCAGAGAGTGCAAAGGGAAAGTTCCATCTGTATGAGGCGTCGCAATCCCGCAACATTGCAAGCAAAGGGCGCAGGAAGCGGCGTTTCTGCAGAGTTATCCAGGATAAATCAGGAAAAAGTTGAAGGGATGCACCGTAGAAATCCAGGTCACGGAGAGAGTGAGCTTTAGTCATGATGGCCTCTTTAACCGTATAGTCATGCAGGCAGCAGATAACATCTCGGGGCGCACCTGATGTCGGTTTGGGTCTGAGAGCTCTGTGCGCCCTGTCGAACTTAATCTTGTTGGTGTGTGGTTCACCTAGTATAGAATTAAAGAGTCCTTCTAGTGTACTGACGAGGTCATCATCATGTGTCGCTTCGGGAAGGCCTCTTATTCGTATATTATTGCGCCGCCCTCTATTATCTAGATCTTCAATGTGGTGTTGCATATCATCCAGAGTATGGGCCTGGGTGCAAACAGTGGATCTCAATTTGTCAATATAATCCCTGGTAGAATCATGGTCGTCTTCCAGTGAGTCAACACGCTGAGAAATATGATGTAGGTCCTTTCTCACCTCTGCAAGCTCCGCTCTAAAAGTCTCTTTCACCTCATTAATCAGGGACTTAAAGTCCTGTTTGGTAGGGAGCTGAGACAGTAAGTCCTGGACCCCTTGCTGGGACATATTGCCTATAATAGAAGTTTCAGAGTCCGAGTCCGCTGCACGCCAATCTGATCTAGGCGAGGTATCAGAGCGGGATGGGGCAACATTATTCTTAGTGGTCTGGGTCTGGCCCCCCTTCTTATTCTTATCCCCCCGCTGCGTTTTCTGTATGGTGGCCATCATATATTGTGATATTCGCTGCTGCCCCTTTAAGGTGATGGGGTCAGCACGCTGCAGGGTCTGTTGTATGGGGGATAGAGAGGCTTGGCGATGGCTATCGCCTCCTATAGTACCCAGGCCTGTGTCCGGAGCTCCCTGCTCGTTGCTAGGGGTAGCAGGGGAGAAATGAGGAGGCCCAGCTGCAGGCTGCACTCTGCCGGCTGGCAAACAAGATGGCCGCGCACCACGTGGGAGCTCACCCTCCGTCTCGCCTGCTGGGCTGATCGGGTCCCCCCTCCTCACCTCCGGTGGACTCTGCAACGGGCCGGGAGAGATCCGGTCCCAGGTTCCAGCCGGGTCAGACTGCGGGCCGCAGGGGAGCTGGAGGAACGTCCGCCTCGTGTCAGGCCGCCGGGATTCTGATGCGGCCGGGCCGCGAGTGAGGTACGGGGCGGACGGGTGCAGGCGGGTAGCAGGTCTGGCGTGGGTGAAGGGTGGTCTCGGGGTCCCCCGGTGCCTCTGCTCCATGTATAGGAGCCGGACAGCTGCCGCAGAGCGGGTGTATGGCCGCTAATGTAGCTGCGTATGCCCGGAGCACCTCACTCAGGCTGCCGTCTCCATCGGCGGTTCGCCACGCCCCCCCATGAGGCTCTCTTAACCTGCGTTCCCCTAGAGAAATCTGGATAAAAAAAAATTCTAGCCTCATTCCAAAAAATTTCTCCCTTTGTTCTAGCAAGTTTCAGGAGAGCGTCTCTATCAGAGGAACAGAGGACCTTGATAAGCATGGTTCGGGGGGGAGATCCTGGGATAGGTTTTTTACCCGGGATCCTATGAGCTCTCTCTAGTCCGAACAAGGGGGAAAAGGAGTCAGTCCCGAATAAGTCTAGAAGCCATTTTTGGCAAAAGACCACCGGAGATTGCCCCTCCTCCCCCTCTGGCAAACCCACAATACGAACATTGGATCTACGAGAGCGATCCTCCAAATCAGTCAGCTTGTCCTTTAAACCTGTATTATCTTTCTTCAAGACAGTTATTTCCTTCTGAACCATGGCCATCGAACTTTCCAGGGGGGAGATTTGTTTTTCCATCGCCCCCATTTTATCCTGGATGTTGGAAAGATCCTGCCGGACCAGCATTAAATCGGAAGATACAGTCCCCATTTGAGTAGTTAGAAGAGATATTGCTTGGCTACATTTGGAAATTTCTGATAGGATCTCTTTCAAAACTCCTGGGTCCACCCCTCCTCTGACCCCCGACTCCCCCCCTGAAGTCTCTGACTGTGCAGCAAGAGTTTCCCCAATTGAGGAGTTCAGGGAAAGGTCCAGTTTATTAATCGCCGGGGATTTCAGATATTTCCCAATCTTGGGGGGAGGGGTAACATCTTTAGCTAGAGCCCCTTTACCGGATTTCTTGCCATGGGGTTTATTAGCCATAAAGAGAAAAAACACACAAGTTTCATGCAATGGGCCAGCAGGCCTTATACTTTACAAATTTTCCAGGAGTGTGCAGAGGAGACCCCCTTGGGTATCAATCCAATCACAGGTATTCGCTGAGATCGTTAATGGAGCACAAATGCGACAAAGGGCAGCCACAAATCACCCCTTGGCCTCTCGGCAAGGATGATCCTTAGGAAGATAAAACCAAAGTGTAAGAGGGTCAGGCCCCGAAACACACATCAGATCAAATCAAAGACCATCTTGCACAGTCATTCCCAATATTGCCCCATATGTCAGGAATAGATGCATTACCGCAGGTCCCTTACAGCGGATAAAAGAAACATAACCAGCCAGTACCTTCCAATAGCAGAGACCAGGGCAGCAGAAGGGAAATAGAACTGTTCAGTTCAGGGGAGAGGGTGCCAGGGCAGCAGAAGGGAGATGGAGCTGTTCAGTTCAGGGGAGAGGGTGCAATCCGATGCCTCCAGCTCCTCTCAGATGCCGGCAAAGTACATCATCCGGCCTCCGCTTTAATAGGCCTACCGGCGTCAGCTGACCGAGGCCGCGTAACCACACGTGACCGCCGGCCGTCCCCGGGACCCACAGGGATCCACTGCATCCACCAGCGGCGGCGCCGGGGGACGCCTCCAAACAAGACCGCACCTGGGGGGCCGCATTGCCGCATCGGGTTACTGCCGCCTCCGCATCCGGGTCCGGGCAGCGCAGTCCAGAACGCTCGCAGAGAGAGGTGAGCAGGGGAAGAGGAGGAGGAGCTGGCGGATGCGGCACCTACGTCATGCCGCCGGCGTCCCTTCAGTTTCGTATTTGTGATCTTTAATAAATTACGTATTTTGTTATGATTATTACGGTGTGCTTACCGGTGTTTCTATATACCTTTTTTGTTGTTTGGTATGATATTGGTGTTTACATGGTGCACTGTTATTTTCCTTCTTATGACCATAGTGTAGTTCACATGTTTAAGCAAGTATCGAAGACTGTTATCAAGTAAAGCAAGAGTACAGTGACATGCGTTGTGTACTGCAGTAGGAGGTAACACCCCCCCCCCACACACACACACACCTAATGGGGAAATTGCCTAACTACTGGGGGCATCTACTTATGAGGGGGGGATTAACCTACTGCACTTCTGCCCCTTCATTCTAGCAATCAGTAAGGGTCTCAGCACCTTTTCCCCACCCACACAATCTTCTAGCGTGTCACTATGACATATCAGAAGTTTGTCCAAATAATAGGAAACCTTTAAAAATGTTAAATAAAAATATAAGAAAACTGCCCACTTTAACTGCCCAAATTTAACTCACCCCCTTTTTCCCATTTTTCAAATAAAAATGTAACTAAAAACAGCGAGACTTGGTATCACCATGTGCGGAATGATCCGGACACTACCTGGAAGTAAAGACACAGACACAAAGATGTAAAGGGGCAAAAAAAAGATATTTTATTTCAAGTTATAGGGAGAGTAATTTTACATGTATGACTGTGGGGGCTGTGAGGCTGAGATGATCCTGAGGAAGGCAAAAACCCCTAAGAGGGAAGAGTCAATTGTCCTCAAGGGGAAAAATTCCTTCCCGACCCCAAATGTGGCGATCAGAGCAAGTCCCAGGATCACAGCCGCTATCTATGTGTAGTGCATGTTTATGTGTATGTATATATATATATATATATATATATATATATATATGTGTGTGTGTGTGTGTAGTTGTCATGTGTCTGTGAGGTGCGATACTTACCAGGCCTGTAGCGGAGAGTTCACGGATAATAGCGCTGTGGTAAGATCCCTGGTGTCAATGGCCCCAGGGCTACAACAAGCAGCTATTATTCCTGATCTCTCCGGGTGCCAGATGGGAAATACTCACCGGCTGCTCCTGTGGTGTAGAGGGTCATCAGGAGGTGGTGGTTTCTGATGCCAGCAGACATGAATTTACTGTGCAGCGGCGGGAGGGGGTTAAAGGAGTCTTCACCTCCTTTTTTTTATTTTAAAGGGGTCCTCCTTTTCCCCATTTGAGGCAAATAAACCCCAATGATGTTAATGGCGCCTCATTTGCCTTTTGATGTTAAAGGAGTTATCTGGGGAGCCGAACAGGCATTTCCTTTCCTCTCTCACCGGCATCTCACTTCCAGTTTGGTGACATCTCATCCTGACAACTTCTGACCTGGCATAGAGGTGGCGGCTGAGGTGGGAGATCAGGTACTATGGTGTAATCGCCACATGTGGGTGAAACCAGTCCCACCGGTAGTGGCCAATATATGCAGAATGATGGAATATTGTGTGTACATTGGCTACCACTGGTTTCACCCGCATGTGACAATCACAGCCCAGTACCTGCCCCACTGTCTCAGCCCGCTGCCTTTATGCCAAGTCAGATAGTGTAGAATGAGAAGACACCAAACCAGAGGAGAGACAAAAGGAAAGATAATGCCTTCTAGCTCCCTAGCTAACTTATCTAAGGGCGCCTCCTCCAGACCCCTAAAGATGTGTATGGGAGTCTTCTCCTGTAGGTATTGTTGTTAAAGGGGGCCTCCTCCTGCCCCATATGAGGCAAATAAATCCTCCAGATTTTATTGGCGCCTCATTTGCCTCTAGGTGTTAAGAGCGCCTCCTCCAGACCCCTACAGATGTTTAAGGGAGTCTTCTCCCCCTTTTTCTGTTCTTATAGGGGGCCTCCTCCTCCCCATTTGAGGCAAATGAACCCCAATGATGTTAATGGCGCCTCATTTGCCTCTAGGTGTTACAGTGGTTATCTGGGGAGCTAAATATGCATTTCCTTTCCTCTCTCACCGGCATCTCACTTCCACTTTGGTGACATCTCATCCTGACAACTTCTGACCTGGCAAAGAGGTGGCGGCTGAGGTGGGAGATCAGGTACTATGGTGTGATCACCACATGTGGGTGAAACCAGTCCCGCCGGTAGTGGCCAATATATGCAGAATGATGGAATATTGTGTGTACATTGGCTACCACTGGTTTCACCCGCATGTGACAATCACAGCCCAGTACCTGCCCCACTGTCTCAGCCCGCTGCATTTATGCCAAGTCAGATAGTGTAGAATGAGAAGACAACAAACCAGAGGAGAGACAAAAGGAAAGATAATGCCTTCTAGCTCCCTAGCTAACTTATCTAAGGGCGCCTCCTCCAGACCCCTCTAGGTGTTCTAAGAGTCTAGTCCTCCTATTTTTGATGGTAAAAGGGGGGCTCCTCCTTCCCCCATATGAGGCAAATAAATCCACCTGATGTTATGGGCCCCTAGTTTGCCTCTAGATGTTAAAAGGGGTTATCTGGGGAGCTGAAAAGATATTTCCACCATTACCAGCATCTCACTTCCAGTTGGGACCCATCTCATCCCAACATCTTCTGACCTGGCAAAGGTCTGAGACAGTAGATCAGGTACTATGTGTGATCACCACATGTGGGTGAAACTCGCCGCCAGCAGTGGTCAATGTACGCACAATTTTGTAATGACATCCACAACATTGTTTGTACATTGGCCGCCACTAGTTTCACCCGCATGTGACAATCACAACAAAAGTACCTGGCCCACTGTCTCAGGCCGCCTCCGTTTTGCCAGATAAGAAGATGATGGTGCGAGAGGAGACCAAACCAGAAGCGAGACGCTGTCGAGGAAGGAAACGCCTTTTTACTTACCTAGATAACCCCTTTAAGGGCACCTCCTCCAGACCCCTCTAGGTGTTGTGAGTGTCTACTCCTCCTATCTCTGATGGTAAAAGGGGGCTCCTCCTCCCCCATATGTGGTAAATATATCCTCCGGATGTTATGGGCGCCCCATTTACCACTTGATGTTAAAAGGGGTTATCTGGGGAGCTGAAAAGATATTTCCACCATTACCAGCATTTCACTTCCAGTTCGGACTCATCTCATTCCAACATCTTCTGACCTGGCAAAGGTCTGAGAGAGTAGATCAGGTACTATGGTGTGATCACCACATGTGGGTGAAACTCGCCGCCAGCAGTGGTCAATGTACGCGCAATGTTGTGATGACATTGGCAACATTGTTTGTACATTGGCCGCCACTAGTTTCACCCGCATGTGACAATCACAACAAAGTACCTGGCCCACTGTCTCAGGCCGCCTCCGTTTTGCCAGATAAGAAGATGATGGTGCGAGAGGAGACCAAACTAGAAGTGAGACGCCGGCGAGGAAGGAAATGCCTTTTTAGTAACCTAGATAACCCCTTTAAGGGCACCTCCTCCAGACCCCTCTAGGTGTTCTTAGAGTCTAGTCCTCCTATTTTTGATGGTAAAGGGGGCTCCTCCTTCCCCCATAAGAGGCAAATAAATCCTCCGGATGTTATGGGCCCTATTTGCCTCTAGATGTTAAAAGGGGTTATCTGGGGAGCTGAAAAGATATTTCCACCATTACCAGCATCTTACTTCCAGTTCGGACTCATCTCATTCCAACATCTTCTGAGCTGGCAAAGGTCTGAGACAGTAGATCAGGTACTATGGTGTGATCACCACATGTGGGTGAAACTCACCACCAGCAGTGGTCAATGTACACAGAATGCTGTGATGACATTGGCAACATTGTTTGTACATTGGCCGCCACTAGTTTCACCCGCATGTGACAATCACAACAAAGTACCTGGCCCACTGTCTCAGGCCGCCTCCGTTTTGCCAGGTAAGAAGATGATGGTGTGAGAGGAGACCAAACTAGAAGTGAGACGCCGGCGAGGAAGGAAATGCCTTTTTAGTTACCTAGATAACCCCTTTAAGGGCACCTCCTCCAGACCCCTCTAGGTGTTGTGAGTGTCTATTCCTCCTATCTCTGATGGTAAAAAGGGGGCTCCTCCTCCCCCATGTGTGGTAAATGTGTCCTCCGGATGTTATTGGCGTCCCATTTACCACTTGATGTTCCGGACGCCTCCTCCTCCAGACAGCTCCAGATGGTCTGGTGTCTTCTCCTCACTCTGGCGGCGCGGTGTTACCTAGATAGGATATATAACAAGCAATGTGTTAATAATGACAGGTTACATATATAGGCTCTATATGAATATACAGTCAGAATAAAAGTGATCTGAGGTGTGATGGGATTTTGGTTACTCACCTTTACTCCTCCTTGGTGGCGCAGCAGCAGCAGAACAGCGCCCGCAGTCTATAAGGGAAGGAGAAAAAGCAGCATGACTTTCCTGAGATCAGACCCGTCAGCAGTGATGGGGAATAGACATTATACTGGAGAGAGGGGACTCAGTGCTATCCTAGTGGGTGAGATACAGGCGGCACCATGTCACTTGTATGTCTGTATTATGTACATGAGGCCTTTTGTGGTTATTATATGTGACTGATAATATAATATATAGTGATGACATGAGGATATACAGTGCAGCAATAGAGGTGTGTTATCATGTAAGTGTATCATCCCTTATATTTACCTGAATAAGATGGATCTCCTTCTGCTGCTGCTTCTGCCGAGAAGTGACCAAGAAATGGAGGGAAATCAATGGTTAGTGTAAGGAAACCAGAACTTCTGAGCACATTATATAGAAACAATATAAAGCAAATGTATTCCTATAGCTGGGCCATCAGCTCCTGCAGCTACATGTATTATAGTCAGGTCTAGTTCTATCCTTCCAGCATTTATTACCAGCTCTATTCACTCCACAGTAATATAATATTCACCATTACCCACAATAGAAATTAGATCCAGCTCCAAATAGAGCGCCCCCTGTCCTCTCTATACAGGATGGTAAATAACAAATCCTTGTATTCACAATGTTATCAGTTTTGTTTCATTACCTGGGGATCTCCTCAGTCGTCGCCTCTTCCTCCTCGTCCTGCTCTTCTTCTCTGTGTATAGAATGTAAACCATCTCATATATAAATGTATTATTATATAACACATTATATGGTTCATTGTAAAGAAAGTGATTGCAAAGGTAATGGATTGAGCTGTACATTGCTGTATGCGTTTACTATGATAGTACTATATATGTCGGGAACGGACAAAAAAAAACATGTATTCACAATACTCTAAGCTTTGTTTCATTACCTGGGGATCTCCTCGGTGGTCGCCTCGTCTTCCTCTTCTTCCTCTTCTCTGTGTATAGAATGAAAACCATCTCATATATAAATATATTGTTATATTACAGATTATAGAGTTTATTGTAAAGAAAGTGATTACAAAGGTAATGGATTGTACATTGCGTTGACCATAGTGGTACTATATATGTCAAGTAAACTAAAGTATGAAGTGTATGTGGACCTTAATGGCTATCTCACAGTGCCAGCAGTTTGGTATGTGAATAAATGCTGTTCAAATAAATGGAAAAATATGATGCTATGTCTAACTAGAGCGCCCCCTATCCTGTCCTCCTGCAGCTCCTCTCTCTATACAGGACGGTGAAAAAATAAACATGTATTTACAACACTATAAGCTTTGAGCCCTCACCTGGGGATGTCCGCCGCCTCGTCCTCATCCGCGTCTTCGTCAACTTCACTGAATATAGAATATAAACCAGCTCATATTTATACATATATGAAGATCTATTAAGACCGGTGTATGCCCAGGGGTGCACATTGGTCAATCTGCCCCATAGTTTTTGGGGATATGTGACTACACAGAGTTTTGGATGGGGAACTCTGATCTCAATGGACTCATATTGTTATCCCACATAATGTAGATGATTTTATCTCTTCTTCATACTTACATGATGGTCTGCAGGTTAGGGTGCCAGGTGCGTAGTGGAAACCGGCCCTTCCTGTAACAGAGAACATAGGTTTGGTTTGGATGATTGTTACTTTGTCCCATTTGAAACTTTCAGAAAATGTTATTTGTTGTGATGTCTCAATAAAAACATGAATTCCACTAATGATATTTATTAACCCCTTATCATCACTGCCAGTTGTCTCCCTAACACTGTTGCTCTATTTTTAAAATTTGACATGAATAATTTTTTATGGCAGTAACTTCTTTTTATGCCTCTAAGTGATTCTGACATTGCGTTCCATGACACATCAAGTGTTATGCTAGTGGCAATTTATTTTATTTTTTTGTAAAACAGGGTGCGTTCACACGTACCAGATCCGCAGCAGATTTCACGCTGCGAGTTTGCAGCGAAATACACTGCGGATTCAGTACTTTGAAGGTGAATGGGTCCCATACATGCAGCGGGGCCGCAGCTGTGTGAGGCTCCCGGCTCCCCTCACTCCTCTTCAGCCAATCAGTGCTGCCGTGCACTGATTGGCTGAAGAGGAGCGAGGGGAGCCTCACAATGCCGCGGCGCCGAGCAGCTAATGTATGCTCGGGGCTGCGGGCTGTGGCGGGCGGCGGTGGATCCGCTGCGTGTATGGGACCTATTCACCTTCACAGTACTGAATCCGCAGTGGACTTTGCTACAAACCCTAAAAAATCTAAAATTTCTTGAACACATAGGATTTTAGTTGAAATTCTCTACTTGCCTGATAAATTAATTATTATTGATCATTTGTTGGCAAAATTTAATATTTAATTTTTTAATTTTGTTTAGAACGTTTAAGAGCTTAAACATTTAGTAGCAGTTTTCCATATTTCGATGAAAATGTAAAAAATATTTTGGAACCACCCTATTTCAAAACCTGCACCCCCTAAACTTGCACCCCCTCCTGAGGAAAAAAAATCAAATCAACTTGTGCCAAAATGAATTTTTTTTTTTTTTTTTATTTTCTCATTTTCTAGTTTAATAGTTTTTCTTTCTGTAACATAGCAGCCGGTGTTGGAAGAGAACTGCAACTCCATATTTATTCCCTGATTCTGAAGTTTGAGAAATCTGTTAATAGCGTCTCTAGGGCTCAACATGTCTGACACATAGGTCTTCGACACCAAGGAGCACCTAGTGGATTTAGGGGTCCCCCTTTTATTTAGGATATTATGTAGGCCTCATATCAATTTGCAGAGGACTTGGGGTGCTAACATATTTTTGTGTGAAATGCTGATGTTTTTTTTGGTGCATTCTAGGCCACATATGATCGCTTTTTATTCTATTCTTTTATGGGGTGAAGCAAATAAAAAACAAAAACAAACAAACTATGATAAAAATGATTTATTTGATGTCATTGCTGTTTTTTGGTGTAGTGTTATTACCTGAACATCCATGGCGCATCCATGACCTTCATCTTCCACCTATTACATGACAAAAAAAATTGCATATTATAAAGGAAATATTAGTCAGTCCTCCAAGTGCCGCATATTGTGGGAGATTTTATAGAAACTGGTAAATTAGAAATCCACTGCCCAGATTTATTAAAACAGATGGTCTGACTATAAAAGCGCTCTTAGCACTGGGTATTTGGGTTTAAATATTTGAAAAATTTGCGCAAAATCTTGGTTAAACTATGTTTAAAGTACAATCTGTGAGTGCACCTTTAAAAAAAGTCTTCTTACTTTTCTTATATTAAACCAATGGACATTTTTTAACATACCCAAGGTGACGTTGCTAGTTCTCCCTTCTGTGTACCTGAGTAAGTGTCTTAAAGGCGTGGCTTAACCTCTAAAGTGCCACCGCTCCGATTCCCCCCTGCCTTTCCCCTATCAACTTGACTGATTGTTTTGGCTTGGCCGTCAGTCATGATGATAGAGGAGACTTAGTTGAGACAAAGGGCCATGTTACACGGACTGATCGGCAATGTAAATGAGCGCTGACCTGCTAGATTGTCAATCATTTACTGAGCCTAATACACGCCTCAATAATAGAGCAGCAAGGGCTGTTTATATCTTTGGCGATGTTCAAGCAGTCCTTATATATAAAGTATATACATGTGCTTCTGCTCGCTTCCTGGTATACATGTGCTTCTGCTCGCTGCCCGGTATCTTCCTGGCTGCTGCTGCTGCTGCTGCCAGGAAGATACCGAGGAGCAGGCAGAAGCACCAGGGAGCGTGGAGCAGAGGCTTGTTGGTTTTAGACGAGACCCCCTACAAACATGTCTTTGTGACTGATGTAACTATAATATTACTGTCACATATATTACCATGAGATACTTACACCCAGTTCTCGAACTCCTCCCTGATCTTTTCATCCCTGTTAGGAAAAGAATAGAGAAGGTAGTGAAAACCTAACACACATCAGACACATCAGTTTTCTAGGAGAACTTTATCAATAAGAAGACAATTTAGGCATTCTCGCCATGATCGGTGTCTATAGGGGAGGAATTATAGGGTCACACAAGTTTTATCTTTTAATTTTACATTTAAAGAAAATGCTGCAACGTTTTCTAGAAAAAATGCAAGCAAAAGCAATCAAAAATGTTTCTTTCAAATCAGCTGGTGACATGGATTTGTAATTTACTTCTATTAAAAATCTCAAGTCTTCCAGTACTTATCAGCTGCTGTATGTCCAGCATGAAGTGGTGTATTCTTTCCAGTCTGGTTAGCAGGAGAGGTTTTCTATGGGGATTTGCTACTGCTCTGGACAGTTCCCGTCCCAGACAGAGGTGGCATCAGAGAGCACTGTGTCAGACAGGAAAGAATACACCACTTCCTGCAGGACATACAGCAGCTGATACCTACTTGATGAGTTTTTTTAATAGAAGTAAATTACTAATCCTTTAAAAAAAAAAACTAATAACTTAAAAGAACACAAATATTTGTAGGCTTGTTGTTACTAGCCTCTCTCCCTGTCAATCATTCTGCCGAGCACACTGACAGGCAGACAGCGGTGACTAGATATGGGCACCCAGATGACTACCTCCCTGTCTCTGCCTGCTGCGCGCTCTAGTAGTAAAACCTCTTTTTCTCCGATATACAGCTTCTGCTGCAGCCACGGCCGGTACTTGCCCAGGCTGCTCAGGAGCTGTATACAGTGCTCCAGGGAACCATATCAGCCCAATTGTACTGATTGGTTCCCTTTAAGACGAGACCACCCTGCAAACATGTCTTTGTGACTGATATAACTATTATATTATTATATTTTACTATGAGATACTTACTCTGAATCCTCTTCCTCCTCCTCCTCGGGGCCTTCATCGCTCCTGTTAGTGATAGAATAGAGAAGATAGTGAGAACCTAACACACATTACAGACAGCAGTTTTCTGGCAGAACTTTATCAATAAGAAGACAGTTTATATAGAGGCATCCTGGCGCTGATCGGGGTCTATAGGGAAGGAATTATAGGGTCACACAAGTTTTACATTTAAACAAAATGCTACAAAGTTTGCTTAAAAAAAGCAAATAATGTGGAATTAAAGGGGTAGTTCAGCAAACATTTTTTTCTTTCAAATGAACTGGTGCCAGAGATTTGTAATTTACTTCCATTAAAAATCTCAAGTCTTCCAGTACTTATCAGCTGCTGTAAGTCCAGCATGAAGTGGTGTATTCTTTCCAGTCTGGTGAGCAGGAGAGGTTTTCTATGGGGATTTGCTGCTTCTCTGAACAGTTCCTGTCACAGACAGAGGTGGCATCAGAGAGCAATGTGTCAGACTGGAAAGAATACACCACCTCCTGCAGGGCATACAGCAGCTGATATGTACTGGAGCTTTTTTTTTAATAGAAGTAAAATACAAATTTTTGGCACTTTTTTTTGCTGAACTATTCCATTAAAAAAACTCTGAATAGTAAACAAGTCTTTGTGACTGATATAACTATTATATTATTATATTTTACTATGAGATACTTACTCCGAAACCTCCATCTCCTCCTCCTCGGGGTCTTCCTCGCTGCTGTTAGGGATAGAATAGAGAAGATAGTGAAAATCTAACACACATTACAGACATCAGTTTTCTGGCAGAACTTTATCAATAAGAAGAAAGTTTATACAGAGGCATCCTGGCGCTGATCGGTGTCTATAGGGGAGGAATTATAGGGTCACACAAGTTACATTTTCAGTAAAGATTTACTAACCTGGAATCCGATCCTCCATCTGAAGAAAAAAAAAAAGAAAAGTGTTAGTTTTCAATATGTCTTTAAACCTCAAGATGTAACTTTCACAATGTTTCACAGCAATGGCGTAGGGGACTGGTGTCATATATGTGATGAGATGTTAGACATGAAATCTATGGAGGTGATGTTATAAAGAGGTAAAACTCACCCTCGCCGTCATCCTGTGCAGCCTGAAATAGGAAATATAGAGAGTAAGCAGAGGACATTGGTATATTGCCGAGCATGAAACGTCTGTGTAGCTATGTGCTTGTTGTCTGCTATGGCCATAGAAATAATTGATATCTCAATTATATCCTGCCGTTCTCATTGACTTCAATGCTGTTTTCAATGCAACAATGGCCGTTGTTCGTACAATGTGTGAACATGGCCTAAAAGTCTAAAATAATAAAGCATATTATTTTCCTTACACATTCATCAGCCGTCGGCCGTGCATCGTTATTACACGTAGCAATGTGCAGTCGCCGAACAATGTTTTTAGGTTAGGACCAAAAGAAACAATCAGTCCATGATTATTGTCATCAGCTGATTGCAGCTGCCCCCCCACGCCGCGGGGCTCTCCTCTGCCAGTCTCCCTGACCTCCCAGTACCCGTCCCCAGGCCGCCCGCCACCCTTCTTGAGCCCCATCCGGCGTTGGTCTGGCATAGCATACACCGGCCGCGACTGCTGCTTCTCCCCTACAGGGTTCACCTCCACCGACCTTCCCGACCTCCTGGGACCTGTCACCAGGCACCTGCCGTCCTCCTCCAATGCCCGCTGCGGTTCCAAATTCAAGTAGCACCACCAAGTAGCCAGCGCTACTGTATCTCTCTCTTTGCTGTGGCTGCGGGGAACACCTGTTTAGAGTGGGGATTACCCTGAGGGGAATCCCGCTCTAAACGGGTGTTCCCTGCAACAGAGGCAGAGAGAGAGGCAATAGCTATCTCTGTTTAATTTTGGTGTCGCTACTTGATTTTGGCACTGCAGCAGGCATTGGAGGAGGATGGCAGGGGCTTGGTGAGAGGTCCAAGGAGGTCAGGAAGGCCAGTGGAGGTGAGCCCTGTCAGGGAGAAGATTCGGCCAGTATATGCTCCACCAGGCGGCTGCCGGACTAGAGAGCGGGGATGGGGCTCAAGGAGGGTGGTGGGCGGCCTGGGTATCAGGACGTCGGGGAGACTGGTGGAGAAGAGCCTTGTGGCAGCAAGAGGCAGCTGTAGCAGCTTGGGGAATGTCGCCAGTGTCCGAACCAGCTAGCAGGGGTCGGTGGGGACTCCAGCAGTGTAGGCGGCAGCCTGGGGACAGGTCCAGGGGCTGGAGGAGCTGTTCCCCGCAGCAGGAAGAAGCATAGGCAGCGCGCCAAGTTCAAATAGCCGCCCGCTCTTGCATCTCTCTATGCCTCCGCTGCGGGGAACAATGATTTAGACTATTTCTCCTTTTAATAAAGAAATTGATCAGGCGATGACAATGTTGATCGCTGATGATCTTGTCTTTTGATTCTGATCTAAAATCATTGGCTGCGACTACGCACCGCTATATGTAAAAACCATGCCTCCTCCCAAACTCGCTGCCCTTCCTAACCGCCCATCAGACGAGCGGGTGGATATGGCAGGCATACGCCTGGGAGAAGAAGCAAATCTGCGCCTTCTCCCTGGCATACGCCCCAGCCACAGCCTTGATAAAGTTCTCCCTCTGTGTTGATACCTTTCAAACCACAAGAGATATTGCAGATATGGTTGTACCAATCGATTTCTGAGACAATTGTAGTAATCTTTAATATACTACATGACCATTTGGATTGTGGCTTCCAAGATGGCAGCCATGTTCCAGACATGCAGTAATACCTCGGTTCCCGAACCATATCTTTGGTATGTTTGCCTTGGTTTGCCTTTTTTTATGTGCTACGTGACCACCTTTGCACTGGAAAAATTTGCCCTTGATCCAATATGGCGGCCATTAAAATGGAGGCATATCAATAAAAAGTAGAAACTCCCAAAACCTGCGCCACAGATGAATATAATGAAGGTAGATCAGTGATCAGTGATTTCAGATAATTGTATTAAAATCCCCATCCATTACACATTGGGGGTAATATACCATCATATTTGTGTCACGTTGTTAGATATAAAACTCTCATATATGCTGCATAATCTATTTCTGGTCTAATCGGTGTATTTACTCGTCACTTTTGTGGGGGGTGGGGGCGTTGTAGGTGAAAAGTGTGGACAATGATCCAACAAATCAGTGTAAGCTTTTATCCAGTTGTCAGCACAAGATGTAAGGAGTTATGTGGCTTATCCAGAATTAGAAAAATGCTGCTGATTTGTTTTAAGAACAGCGCCATGCGTATCCTCAGGCTTTATGTGGTATTACAACTCAGTTTTATTCACATCACTAGTAAATGTGCCGCAGTACCACAGAAAAACTGAGGACAATAGTGGCACTGTTTATGGATGGGGGCAGCTATGACCCAGATTTATCAAACTGTGGAAGGTTATGTTCACACACAGTTAAAACAACAGTGGTTGTTTAACACGGCCATTGTTGAGTCTTGTCATTAAAAATACATTGTGTGAACATAGCCTAAAACTGAAACTGGTGTCAGCTGCCCACAGCAACCAATGATAGCTCAGCTTTCCAGAGAATCTGTCCATACCAGGTACAGAGCTGCAGACACAGGCAGATAGGTAATAGAGAACGAATACAAGGGAAGCCTGTGTGTTTGCTGATGACCATGCGCACAGTTATAAAATTGTAATTTATATGTGCTCTGTCATTTATTTCCCTAATCTTCACATATATACAGACAAATAGGCCGACCTGACTATAGTATACCAGGAGAAAACATTGTATTATTAGTAATATATAACTTTTTTTAAATATAGATAAAAAACTAATCAAGAATAGTGTGTGTGCTCACCTCCACAGCAAAACCAAATTACAAAAACTATATACACACCACAGTACCATCATGCATCACTCAGTCAGGTGCGATAATACACATAGAGGCAACATAGTAGCTGCAAACAATGTATGCAGGGGCGGGCTGGGCCGGGGGGCAGGAGGGCATGTGCCCCCCGGGCCGGTCTTCCCCACCAATGAGTGGGCCGCGACCCGCGGCCGACTCTCTGCAGTAGAGACTGAAAGAATAGCGCGGCCGGCCGCCGCGCTATTCCCTCAGTCTCTTCCGGGCCGCCTGATCCCCCAGGAGCCGCAGACGTGCTGTACGCAGGCACGTCTGCAGGCACCTACATCAGGTCCCCAGCGGTGACGTCACTTCCCTGACGCGCCGCTGAGGACCTGATAGGAAAGGGAGAGGAGAGGAGCCGCCGCGCTGCAGCAGCAGCAGGGAGAAGCTGCTGCACACTGAAGATCCGGCCCGAGGAAAGGTGAGTTGTTTTTCTTTTTTTTTTTAAACCCATTAACATGTGGCCACACCGGGGGGGGCTATTCTATGAGGGGGGGTGCACAAGGGGGCTATTCTATATTGGGGGGATGCACAGGGGGGCTATTCTATGAAGGGGGATGCGCAGGGGGGCTATTCTATAAGGGGGGATGCACAGGGGGGCTATTCTATAAGGGGGGGTGCACAAGGGGGCTATTCTATGAGGGGGGATGCACAGGGGGGCTGTTCTATAAGGGGGGATGCACAGGGGGCTATTCTATAAGGGGGGATGCACAGGGGGGCTATTCTATAAGGGGGGTGCACAGGGGGGCTATTCTATAAGGGGGGATGCACAGGGGGGCTATTCTATAAGGGGGGGTGCACAGGGGGGCTATTCTATGAGGGGGGATGCACAGGGGGCTATTCTATGAGGGGGGGGATGCACAGAGGGAGCTATTCTATAAGGGGGGATGCACAGGGGGGCTATTCTATAAGGGAGAATGCACAGGGGGGCTATTCTATATGGGGGGGGTGCATGGGGGCTATTCTATGAGGGGGGGGATGCACAGGGGGCTATTCTATGAGGGGGGATGCACAGGGGGCTATTCTATGAGGGGGGATGCACAGGGGGCTATTCTATGAGGGGGGATGCACAGGGGGAGCTATTCTATAAGGGGGGGGTGCACAGGGGGGCTATTCTATTAGGGGGGGATGCACAGGGGGCTATTCTATGAGGGGGGGATGCACAGGGGGAGCTATTCTATAAGGGGGGGATGCACAGGGGGCTATTCTATGAGGGGGGGATGCACAGGGGGCTATTCTATGAGGGGGGGATGCACAGGGGGAGCTATTCTATGAGGGGGGGATGCACAGGGGGCTATTCTATGAGGGGGGATGCACAGGGGGGCTATTCTATATTGGGGGAATGCACAGGGGGCTATTCTATGAGGGGGGATGCACAGGGGGAGCTATTCTATAAGGGGGGATGCACAGGGGGGCTATTCTATATTGGGGGAATGCACAGGGGGCTATTCTATGAGGGGGGGATGCACAGGGGGCTATTCTATGAGGGGGGGATGCACAGGGGGAGCTATTCTATGAGGGGGGGATGCACAGGGGGCTATTCTATGAGGGGGGATGCACAGGGGGGCTATTCTATATTGGGGGAATGCACAGGGGGCTATTCTATGAGGGGGGATGCACAGGGGGAGCTATTCTATAAGGGGGGATGCACAGGGGGGCTATTCTATATTGGGGGAATGCACAGGGGGCTATTCTATGAAGGGGGATGCACAGGGGGCTATTCTATAAGGGGGGATGCACAGGGGGGCTATTCTATAAGGGGGGGTGCACAGGGGGGCTATTCTAAAAGGGGGGATGCACAGGGGGGCTATTCTATAAGGGGGGGTGCACAGGTGGGCTATTCTATGAGGGGGGATGCACAGGGGGATATTCTATTAGGGGGGATGCACAGGGGGCTATTCTATGAGGGGGGATGCACAGGGGGAGCTATTCTATAAGGGGGGGGTGCACAGGGGGGCTATTCTATTAGGGGGGGATGCACAGGGGGCTATTCTATGAGGGGGGGATGCACAGGGGGAGCTATTCTATAAGGGGGGGATGCACAGGGGGCTATTCTATGAGGGGGGGATGCACAGGGGGCTATTCTATGAGGGGGGGATGCACAGGGGGAGCTATTCTATGAGGGGGGGATGCACAGGGGGCTATTCTATGAGAGGGGATGCACAGGGGGGCTATTCTATATTGGGGGAATGCACAGGGGGCTATTCTATGAGGGGGGATGCACAGGGGGAGCTATTCTATAAGGGGGGGTGCACAGGGGGGCTATTCTATGAGGGGGGGATGCACAGGGGGGCTATTCTATATGGGGGGGTGCATGGGGGGCTATTCTATGAGGGGGGATGGACAAGGAGGCTATTCTATATGGGGGGATGCATGGGGGGCTATTCTATAAGGGGGATGCACAGGGGGATATTCTATTAGGGGGATGCACAGAGGGCTATTCTATAAAGGAGAATGCACAGGGGGGGTATTCTATTAGGGGGGGATGCACAGGGGGGCTATTCTATGAAGGGGGGGATGCACAGGGGGAGCTATTCTATAAGGGGGGGTGCACAGGGGGCTATTCTATGAGGGGGGGATGCACAGGGGGGCTATTCTATGAGGGGGGGGATGCACAGGGGGCTATTCTATGAGGGGGGGATGCACAGGGGGAGCTATTCTATAAGGGGGGGTGCACAGGGGGGCTATTCTATGAGGGGGGGATGCACAGGGGGGCTATTCTATGAAGGGGGATGCACAGGGGGCTATTCTATGAGGGGGGATGCACAGGGGGCTATTCTATGAGGGGGGATGCACAGGGGGAGCTATTCTATGAGGGGGGGATGCACAGGGGGAGCTATTCTATAAGGGAGAATGCACAGGGGGAGCTATTCTATAAGGGGGGATGCACAGGGGGGGCTATTCTATAAAGGAGAATGCACAGGGGGGCTATTCTATGAAGGGGGATGCACAGGGGGGCTATTCTATATGTGGGGGTGCATGGGGGCTATTCTATATGGGGGGGTGCATGGGGGCTATTCTATGAGGGGGATGCACAGGGGGAGCTATTCTATGAGGGGGATGCACAGGGGGCTATTCTATGAGGGGGTGCACAGGGGGCTATTCTATATGGGAGGATGCACAGGGGGGCTATTCTATATTGGGGGGGATGCACAGGGGGGCTATTCTATGAGGAGGGATGCACAAGGGGCTATTCTATGAGGGGGGGATGCACAGGGGGGCTATTCTATAAGGGGGATGCACAGGGGGAGCTATTCTATAAAGGAGAACGCACAGGGGGGCTATTCTATGAAGGGGGATGCACAGGGGGCTATGCTATGAGGGGGGATGCACAGGGGGCTATTCTACGAGGGGGGTTGCACAAGGGGGCTATTCTATATGGGGGGATGCACGGGGGGCTATTCTATATGGGGAGATGCACGGGGGGGGGGCTATTCTAAATGGGGGGATGCACAGGGGGGGGCTATCCTATATGGGGGATGCACAGGTGGGCTTTTCTTTATGGAGAGATGTGCAGCGGGGGGGGGGGGGGCTATTCTATATGGAGAGATGTGCAGCGGGGGGCTATTCTATATGGAGGGATGTATTGATGAGGATGTTGCTGGAGCAAGAAGCCTAAAATGTCTGTCTGACAGATCCCGTGGAGAGGAGTCATGGCCAGAGAAGCCTTCATGATGGCCGGAGCCGGATGGAGAAGAAAAGGAAAAGTGGACGTCTCTTCATGCAGAGAAGACGCCTACTGTGAGTCACTGAATGTAACTGCACTATAATAACTTATAAGGTCTTATAACTTATCAGGGGTGTCAAACTATGTCCCTCCAGATGTTGCAAAACTACAATTCCCGTCATGGTTTATCTGTCCAGTCATGATGGGATTTGTAGTGTTGTAACAACTGGAGGGACGGAGTTTGACAACTGTGTTCTATTGTCAGTGTTCTTATACCGGAGATAGATAGGAGATAGATAGGAGATAGATAGGCGATAGATAGATAGATAGATAGATAGATAGATAGATAGATAGATAGATAGGAGATAGATAGATAGATAGATAGGAGATAGATAGATAGATAGATAATGGATAGATAGATAGGAGATAGATAGATAGATAGATAGATAGATAGATAGATAGATAGGAGATAGATAGATAGATAGATAGATAGATAGATAGATAGATAGATAGATAGATAGGAGATAGATAGATAGATAGATAGATAGATAGATAGATAGATAGATAGATAGGAGATAGATAGATAGATAGATAGATAGATAGATAGATAGATAGATAGGAGATAGATAGATAGGAGATAGATAGATAGATAGATAGATAGATAGATAGATAGATAGGAGATAGATAGATAGATATCCAGTAGGAAATAGCTATCTAGCAGTTCATTATGTATCTTTGATTACACATGAGATCACAACCAGCAGACACATTTTAATAATGAGAACCTTCTATGGGGATGATCCTGGTATTTGTACAGTGGATGTTAGTTAGTAATGGCGGTGGTGGTGAAGGGGTTGTGATATTTGTTTCTTTTATACTGGTATTATTGGTCTTGTTATACTGGATCTCAGTTATGGTGTGGTGGTATTAGTTAGTATGGGGTGGTAATGGTTGTGGTCACAGTGACAATATATGTTTCTTATATACTGGTGTATTGGATTTGGTCAGTAACGGTATATTTCTTCTATCCCCTATTAGTTCTGTTCTGGGGTCACATCCACACACTGATCCCCCACAGAACTCTGTATACTGATCTCTCACAAAGCCTCCAGTATACAATACACCAGGAATCCTCCAAGTACAACAGCTGCAAACACTACAACTCCCAGCATTTACTTACAGTCTGCAGCCCTCAGGATATGCTGGGAGTTGTAGTACATCCTCTGATAACAGCTGGTGCTGCAGAGATTCAGGGCTGATGGTTTTAACATGATAAGAGAACCAAAAGGGCATTACAGCACTGATAACAGGGTCACCGGGTACACAGCATGGTACCTTAAGGGTGCATTCACACAGACAGATTTAGCTGACAGATTTTTGAAGCCAAAGCCAGGAATGGAGTTGAAAAGAGGAGAAATCTCAGTTTTTCCTTTATTACCTGTTCTCTGCTTATAGTCTGTTCCTGGCTTTGGCTTCAAACATCGGTCAGATAAATCTTTCTGTTTAAAGGCATCCTAAGGTACTATGCTGTGCACCTGGAGCTAGGTTCCCTTTAATCCAATAGATGTATATCACAAGGGCTTTTCGTGGCTGGGAACACTGGCCACAATACTATAATTCTGTGGCGCATGTGTAATCTTCCTTTCCCGCACTTATTTGGGGAGGGTAATACCAGGTAAGGGCCAGGGTGGTGGATGGGCCGCTAGCCTGCCAGTCAAGGGCCAGTGCCGTGTGCTTGCCCCCCAGGCTAAAATCTGCCAGCCAGCCCCTGAATGTATGATAGCAAATGCAAGATCAACCAATAAACAAGTGGTGTGAACACAATGGGATGCACCCAGTATAGATAGGTACAGCAGCTATTAACCCTGTTACGCCCTGAGCATGGTGCACCAATCTACCCCTCCTCACTCAGGGAATCATCAGAGTAGACGCCCTTATAATGGCAGCTCCTGCCCTGTGCTATCCCTACTCCCAGACCCTACGCTTACCCTTATGCTGCTCCCTACGCGGCGTTTCATCTACAAAGCACTCGTCAGGGGAGGATGATAGATCCCAGGTATAGCACTGCATCGGAGTCCAGTACAGTGTGCGTCTGGCCTCAGTAAACGTGGCACATCACAGCAGTGGCCGGAGTGCCTGGAGGACACTAATAGCCTGATCTGTTGCTGTGTGACACGACTACATCAGGCTATTAGCGTCCTCCAGGCACTCCGGCCACTACTGTGATGTGCCACGTTTATTGAAGCCAGACGCACACTGTACTGAACCCCGATGCAGTGCTATACCCGGGATCATCATCCTCCCCTGACGAGTCCTTTGTACATGAAATGCTGCGTAGGGAGCAGCATAAGGGTAAGTGTAGGGTCTGGGAGTAGGGACAGCACAGGGCAGGAGCCGCCATTATGAAGGCGTCTACTCCGATGGTTCCCTCAGTGAGGAAGAGTAGATTGGTGCACCATGCTCAGGGCTTAACAGGGTTAATAGCTCCTGTACCTATCCACACTGGCGAGCATCCCATCCCATTCACACCTGCTTGTTTATTGGTTGATGTGGCATTTGCTTTCATACATTGTTTGCAGCTACTATGTTGCTACTATGTGTATTATTGACAGTGTACAATTACATTACACTGTATGGAATCACTGCTGTTATGTATACACTACGGCCGTGGTCTGCGTCTACAAAAAATAATTGACGGGTCTATTTTGTGCAGCTGCTATTTAGTGAACAGCGGCTGCACAAGATAGCCTGTTCGCACAATGTAAAGTACTATGGGCACACCCAAATGTGCCCGCATTCGAATTAAAATGAAGAGATGTTCACCTGCCCGATACTACAGTATCAGCCTTGTGAACATCTGAGACATGGGTTGTTTGAAACATCAAACACCGGCTGTGTCAAATAACGGCTGATGTTCATGCCAGTAGTAGCGGTCGGTTGGGTGGTCGGCGGAGTTAGGGGGGATTTCAGTACTGTGAAATCCTCTGCGATCTGGTGCGTGTGAACCCACCCAAACGATGTTTTACAGTCTGTGTCCCTCCTTTGTGGTTATAACAGGATTTATGGTGACTGTAATGTTGTGTCCACACTGCACATGTGTCAGTCTAGTCTTACAGTATAGCAGCTATCTGACAGTAAATGTATGTTACACCTAACAACAAATCAGAGTACAGTCTACTTTATAAGAATATGTAACATTTATTTTTATTTTTGTAAAGGAGAACATTTATTCTTACATCTGTAGGATGTGCTATTACTTTGCCCTTTTTTTAATGTAATTATTTTTAAACCCCCCCCCCTTGCAGCCCCCATACACCTGCATCGGTTTATTTAAAAACGTATCTACTTCCTGTTTCGGCGACATCTTCATTTCCTCACCACTCACAGCGCTGTGTCTGTCGGACGCTATGGAGGATGGCCGAGCTGATGTGTCTGTCGGCCGCTATGGAGGATGGCCGGGCTGCTGTCTCTGTCGGCCGCTATGGAGGATGGCCGGCTGCTGTCTCTGTGGGCTGCTATGGAGGATGGCCAGGCTGCTGTGTCTGTCGGCCGCTATGGAGGATGGCCGGGCTGCTCTGTCTGTTGGCTATTATGGAGAATGGCCGGGCTGCTCTGTCTGTCATCCACAATGGAAGATGGCCGGGCTGCTCTGTCTGTCAGCCACTATGGACAATGGCCGGGCTGCTCTGTCTGTCATCCACGATGGAAGATGGCCGGGCTGCTCTGTCTGCCGGCCGCTGTGCTGCATGACATTGTGCCGGCTCTACAGGCAGACGGGGAAGCCTATAGTGGAATCCTCCCACATTACAGCATGGAGGAGATGCTTTGGTTGGGGGAGAATTCCACTACAGGCTTCCCCATCTGCCTGTATAGCCAGGACAATGTATTGCAACTCCCCCCCCCCCCCCTGCGCCTTGCGTACGTGTTTCAGCAGCTCCTTAATGTGTGGTGTGTGGGTGCGTGGGATTTCACTGTGCAAGAGAAGTGGCGGCTCCGGTCATCCTCAGGGCCCCAGCATCTCTGTGGCGCTGTAAGACGGGGGATTCCACTCCAGGCCTCCTCGTCTGCCTGTAGAGCCCATAGAGGGACAATGTGCAGCAGCACCCCCCTTGCTTACCAGCATCTCAGCGTCTCTTTAATGTGTCGGGAGGATTTCACTCCAGACTTCCCCGTCACCCCCTATGTCACTTTCCATCTACTGTGGCCCCCAGCTGTTGCACAGCTACAACTACCATTACGCCCTGGTGACATTACATGATGGGAGTTGTAGTTAGGTAACTTGGAAATCTCCAGGTTGCAGAACTACAATTCCCATCTTGTACTGTCACCACAACATGAGAATGGGGCTTGTAGTTATGCAAACATGAGAGCTCCAAGTTGAAGAACTACAACTACCATGATCATGTTGTGGGGACTATACTTTATGGGAGTTGTAGTTTTACAGCTTGGAGCTCTCCTGTTTGCATAACTAAAACTCCCATCTTGTACCATATATATCGTTATTATTATTATTTTATTTATTTAACATGACAGATCACACAGTAGATCCTGATCCAGTGATAGCATTGTCACATATTACTGCACATCTGGATAAAGTCTTAGGCCAGGCCCATGTATGTGTGCTATGTGATTTCCCTCTCTACCTTATAGGAGTATATTCCTTCCTATGTCCGCAGAGGTGCTGGAGATCACATAACACACACAGTGCATGAGCCCGGCCATAGACCACAGCCACCACCCAGCAGTTATCATGGCCAACTAAGCCCCGCCCCCTGCATGGAACATGGCAAAATGGCAGTTGGAAATGGCTGAACATGGGGAATAAGTAACAGGGTGTAAGGTATTTATAGCTCCCCATTCTACACATCTCCTCCCATCACCACTGTCTCCTATGGGGGGGGCACCTATGTGGTCATGTGATCAGGGAGGAGTATCTACAGGTACAGATACTCCTGGACAGGACACCCCACTATGTACACAACCCCATCTCTATACAACCCTATCTGCTATACCCTGCTATACTGGATGGGGAATTCTTACTCACATGTTCCTCGAAGACAACTGGAACGTCCTTTTCCTCTACGGACTGCTCCATGTCCATCTTCGGCTCTTCCTCCATTTTTTTAAATCGCCTCCTGTCGCCAATCTCTCGCAGAAATCACCTGTGTGTGTGAAAAAAAATAAAGATTACATGGAGAAAACTGATTGAAAAATAGAAAATAACAAAAAATACCAGGAGCCAATGGATGTGCGTACTTACGCTCCAACTCCTAATAAAGTTCTGAAGGGTCCAGTAGCTGTTCTATTATGATGTCATATTTCTTTTGTTTTGTTTTTTAAATAAACTTTATTTAAACATCTGGATACAAACACTTGTACTAACCATATAATGCAATATCACTGATATAAACATTACATACATAATGAACAATTGGCCATTGGCAGGAATTTCTATTTTTGTTTGGATGAATAAGATCTTGGTCTATGCGCTCGCCTGCAGTATTTTAATATGGTTTATACTGATACTTGATAATGTTGCTCAAACAAACAAAAAAACATTTAGCAAAAGGTTCCAGTCCCTTCCTATAAGAATATTTTTCCCTATATAATTACTATTTTATTAATAGTTTTATATAAGGGTAATAAGTGATTATTATTACATATCTGCCGCTACTTTCCCGCCTGCTCTGCCTGTGTAGGGTTCAGGTCTCTTTTGGGGTTTAGTGTTTACGTTCATCTTGACTATTGTGCACAGTTTGCCTTAGGCGGCCATTATAACACATGTGTATAGAGAAGTCCAGTCCCCTACACTCCTCAATACACTTGTTACAGGGGACATATCTAGTTGTAAGGGTCATTCTAACTGGTTATAGGGGGATTCTATATGACTACAGGGGTACACTGTATCTGGCTATAGCAGACATGGAATTTGATCCAGGTAGCATATCTAGTAGCAAGGGGTAATGTATCTGGTTATAGGGTTATTGTATGTGGCTGCAGGGTTCATATCTACCTACTTAGGAAATTGTATCTCTCTACAGGGGGCATCTGTGTCTACATGGTATTGTAACTGTATACAAGATGCATCATATCTCAATACAAAGGTATATCTGACTGGTGCACCTCATTACAGGGGGCATATGTAGTTGCATGGGGTATTGTATCTGATGTATCTTGTATTGATGGGCAGGTAAGTTTAACTTTGTGTTAGCAAGGGAGGCACTGCTTTTGGTTATATGGGGAATATCTGGCTACAGGGGGCATTGTATCTGGTTTTAAAGTATCTGACTAGGAGGGAACATTGCATTTGGTCATAAGGATCATATCTGGTTGCATGGGATGTTGAATCTGGCTGTAGGGAGCATTGTATCCAGCTACTGAGGCATTATTACAGGCTATAGGGGGCCTATCTGTCTACAGGGACCACTGTATCTGTCAGCAGGTGGCATATCTAGCTGCTGGGGCATTATTATTGGCAATAGGGAATGTTATAGTGGGATCTGATCTTGGAAGGATATGCTTACAGAGCCTATGGCTGCAGTGTGATCATAGTCCTTGGGGGTCTGCATGGCGGGATCCCTGCATGTTATTTGCAAGATGTATATTTGCTGCTCTTTGGCAGTTTTAGAAAAACGCAGCAGGTTTGGGCATTTTTTGGGGAGGAAACTGCAGCGTTTTTCTCCCAAAGACTTCAATGGAAGGCTTCAGCTCTACTAAAATATGCCATAGGTTATGCATATGGTGGTTTTTAGTGGCGTTTTTCAGGAAGAAAAAAAATCGCCATTGGTCACCAGGGGGTTAACTGAACCCTCTGTGGGTCAGACTGTGCTTCGTTTCGGGAAAGGGGTCAGCTTAACTTACCATCCGGTCTTCTCCCTGTCTCCTTCTCATGAGCAGCTGAGCAGGGACACTGCTTTAGCCACTGATTGGCTGAGATGACTCTGGAGCATCATCAGCGTAGCCAACCTGCGGCTGCAATAGCGGCTCCATATTTAAAGAAGCAGAGCCTGGCACACTTGTATCTCAGAGTGCCAGGCTCTGCTGAAGATAAAAGACGTCAGGGTAAGTATCAATAGGGCCCCACTACTCCCCAGCACTATACCCGTCCCAGCAAGGAAGAGGAGAAATTAATCCCTTTCTTGCTGGGATGGGTACAGTGTAACATCAATGTGGCCCCCATGGGGTTAATTGAGGATGCCATGCATTCTCACTTAACCCCCTGGGGGCCACATTGTTTAGTCTGGCACACAAGGCAGGGCCGTCTTTCCCATTGGGCAGGGTAGGCGGCTTCCCGGGGGCCCATGACTCATGGGGGGCCCCAGTGGCAGTCGCCTACCCTGCAGAAAGGGAAAGACCAGGGGCGGGCTGGGCCGGGGGGCATGTACCCCCCCGGGCCGGTCTTCCTCAACACCGAGTGGTGCAGTAGTTGAGACTGAGAGAATAGCGCGGCCGCCAGCCGCGCTATTCCCTCAGTCTCTTCCGGGCCTCAGTGATCCCCAAAGTTTTTTTTTAAAACTCCTTCATATGTGGCCACACGGGGGGGGGTCGAGATGCACAGCGGGGGGGGCTATTCTATATAAGGGGGGGATGCACAGGGGGAGGGCTATTCTATATGAGGGGGGAATGCACAGGGGGGCTATTCTACATAGGGGGAGGCACAGGGGGGGCTATTCTATAAGGGGAGGATGCACGGGGGGGCTATTCTATAAGGGGAGGATGCACGGGGGGGCTATTCTATAAGGGGAGGATGCACAGGGGGGGGCTGTTCTAAATGGGGGGATGCACAGGGGGACTGTTCTATAAGGGGGGATGCACAGGGGGCTGTTCTATAAGGGGGGGATGCACAGGGGGGCTATTCTATAAGTGGGGATGCACAGGGGGGCTGTTCTATAAGGGAGGATGCACAGGGGGGCTGTTCTATAAGGGGGGTGCACGGGGGCTATTCTATAAGTGGGGGATGCACAGGGGGGCTATTCTACAAAGGGGGATGAACAGGGGGGCTATTCTATAAGGGGAGGATGCAAAGGGGGGCTATTCTATAAGGGGAGGATGCACAGGAAGGGCTATTCTATAAGGGAAGGATGCACAGGGGGGCTGTTCTATAAGGGGGGATGCACAGGGGGGCTATTCTATAAGGGGGGATGCACAGGGGGACTATTCTAATAGGGGGATGCACAGGGGGGCTATTCTATAAGGGGAGGATGCACAGGAAGGGCTATTCTATAAGGGAAGGATGCACAGGGGGGCTGTTCTATAAGGGGGGATGCACAGGGGGGCTATTCTATAAGGGGGGATGCACAGGGGGACTATTCTAATAGGGGGATGCACAGGGGGGCTATTCTAATAGGGGGATGCACAGGAAGGCTATTTTATAAGGGGAGATATACAGGGGGGCTATTCTACATAGGGGGTTTCATGGGGGGGGGCTATTCTATAAGGGGGGTATTCTATATGGGGGGATGCACGGGGGGGCTATTCTATAAGGGGGGGATGCACAGGGGGGCTATTCTACATAGGGGGATGCTCAGGGGGGCTATTCTATAAGGGGAGGATGCACAGGGGGGGCTATTATATATGGGGGGTGCACAGGGGGGGCTATTCTATAAGGGGGGAATGCACAGGGGGGCTATTCTACATAGAGGGATGCAAAGGGGGGGCTATTTTATAAGGGGAGGATGCACAGGGGGGCTATTCTATATGGGAAGATGCACAGGGGGGCTATTCTATATGGGGGGATGCACAGGGGGGCTATTCTATCAGGGGGGATGCACAGGGGGGCTATTCTACATAGGGGGATGCACAGGGGGCTATTCTATAAGGGAAGGATGCACAGGGGGCTATTCTATAAGGGAAGGATGCACAGGGGGCTATTCTATAAGGGAAGGATGCACAGGGGGGGCTTTTCTATAAGGGGGGATGCACAGGGTGGCTATTCTACATAGGGGGATGCACAGGGGGCTATTTTATAAGGGGAGATAAACATGGGGGCTTATCTACATAGGGGGTGCATGGGGGGGCTATTCTATAAGGGGGGTATTCTATATGAGGGGATGCACAAGGGGGCTATTCTATAAGGGGGGATGCACAGGGGGGCTATTCTACATAGAAAGATGCTTAGGGGGGGCTATTCTATAAGGGGAGGATGCACAGGGGGCTATTCTATAAGGGGGGGATGCACAGGGGGGCTATTCTATAAGAAGGGATGCACAGGGGGACTAATCTACATAGGGGGATGCACAGGGGGCTATTTTATAAGGGGAATTAAACGGGGGGCTTATCTACATAGGGGGTGCATGGGGGGTATTCTATATGGGGGGATGCACAAGGGGGGCTATTCTATAAGGGGGGATGCACAGGGGGGCTATTCTACATAGAAAGATGCTCAGGGGGGGCTATTCTATAAGGGGAGGATGCACAGGGGGCTATTCTATATGGGGAGGTGCACAGGGGGGGGCTATTCTATAAGGGGGGAATGCACAGGGGGGCTATTCTAGATAGGAGGATGCACAGGGGGGCTATTCTATATGGGGGGATGCACAGGGGGGCTATTCTATAAGGGGAGGATGCACAGGGGGGCTATTCTATATGGGGAGATGCACAAGGGGGCTATTCTATATGGGGGGATGCACAGGGGGCTATTCTATATGGGGGATGCACAGGGGGGCTATTCTATAAGGGGAGGATGCACAGGGGGGCTATTCTATATGGGGAGAATGCATAGGGGGGCTATTCTATATGGGGAGATGCATGGGGGGCTATTCTATATGAGGGGATGCACATGGGGGCTATTCTATATGGGGGGATGCACAGGGGGGGCTATTCTATAAGGGGAGGATGCACAGGGGGGGCTATTCTATATGGGGGGATGCACAGGGGGGCTATTCTATAAGGGGAGGATGCACAGGGGGGCTATTCTATATGGGGAGATGCACAGGGGGGCTATTCTATAAGGGGAGGATGCACAGGGGGGCTATTCTATATGGGGGGATTCACAGGGGGGCTATTATATAAGGGGGGGTTCACAGGGGGGCTGTTCTATAAGGGGGGATGCACAGGGGGGCTATTCTATAAGTGGGGGATACACAGGGGGGATATTCTACATAGGGGGATGCACAGGGGGGCTATTCTATAAGGGGAGGATGCACAGGGGGGCTATTCTATAAGGGGAGGATGCACAGGGGGGGCTATTCTATAAGGGGAGATAAACAGGGGGGCTTATCTGCATAGGAGGTGCATGGGGGGCTATTCTATAAGGGGGGTATTCTATATGGGGGGATGCACAAGGGGGGCTATTCTATAAGGGGGGATGCACATGGGGGCTATTCTACATAGAAAGATGCTCAGGGGGGCTATTCTATAAGGTGAGGATGCACAGGGGGGCTATTCTATAAGGTGAGGATGCTTAGGGGGGCTATTCTATATGGGAAGGTGCACGGGGGGGCTATTCTATAAGGGGGGAATGCACAGGGGGCTATTCTATAAGGGGAGGATGCACAGGGGGGGCTATTCTATATGGGGAGATGCACAGGGGGGCTATTTTATATGGGGGATGAACAGGGGGCTATTCTATATGGGGGGGTGCACAGGGGGGCTATTCTATAAAGGGAGGATGCACAGGGGGCTATTCTATATGGGGAGATGCATGGGGGGGCTATTCTATATGAGGGGATGCACATGGGGCTATTCTATATGGGGAGATGCACAGGGGGGCTATTCTATATGGGGGGATTCACAGGGGGGCTATTCTATATGGGGAGATGCACAGGGGGGCTATTCTATAAGGGGGGTTCACGGGGGGGGCTGTTCAATAAGGGGGGATGCACAGGGGGGCTATTCTATAAGTGGAAGATGCACAGGGGGGGCTATTCTATAAGGGGAGGATGCACAGGGGGGCTGTTCTATAAGGGGGGATGCACGGGGGGGCTATTCTATAAGGGGAGGATGCACAGGGGGGCTGTTTTATAAGGGGGGATGCACAGGGGGGCTATTCTATAAGTGGGGGATGCACAGGGGGGGCTATTCTATAAGGGGAGGATGCACAGGGGGGCTATTCTACATAGGGGGATGCTCAGGGGGGGCTATTCTATAAGAGGAGAATGCACAGGGGGGCTATTCTATATGGGGGGTGCACAGGGGGGGCTGTTGTATAAGGGGGGATGCACAGGAGGGCTATTCTATAAGTGGGGGATGCACAGGGGAGCTATTCTACATAGGAGGATGCACAGGGGGGCTATTCATAAGGGGAGGATGCACAGGGGGGCTATTCTATAAGGGGAGGATGCACAGGGGGGCTATTCTATAAGGGGGATGCACAGGGGGACTATTCTACATAGGGGGATGCACAGGGGGGGCTATTTTATAAAGGGAGATATACAGGGGGGCTATTCTACATAGGGGGGTGCATGGGGGGGCTATTCTATAAGGGGGGTATTCTATAAGTTGGGGTTGCACAAGGGGGGCTGTTCTATAAGGGGGGATGCACAGGGGGGCTATTTTATAAGTGGTTGATGCACAGGGGGGCTATTCTACATAGGGGGATGCACAGGGGGGCTATTCTATAAGGGAGGATGCAGAGGGGGGCTATTCTACATAGAGGGATGCACAGGGGGGCTATTCTATAAGGGGAGGATGCACAGGGGGGCTATTCTATATGGGGGGATGCACAGGGGGGGGCTATTCTATAAGGGGAGGATGCACAGGGGGGCTATTCTATGTGGGGAGATGCACGGGGGGCTATTCTATAAGGGGAGGATGCACAGGGGGGCTGTTCTATAAGGGGGGATGCACAGGGGGGGCTATTCTATAAGGGGAGGATGCACAGGGGGGCTGTTCTATAAGGGGGGATGCACAGGGGAGCTATTCTATAAGTGGGGGATGCATAGGGGGGCTATTCTACATAGGGGGATGCACAGGGGGGCTATTCTATATGGGGGGGATGCACAGGGGGGCTATTCTATAAGGGGAGGATGCACAGGGGTTCTATTCTATGTGGGGAGATGCACGGGGGGGCTATTCTATATGGGGGGATGCACAGGGGGGCTGTTCTATATGGGGAAATGCACAGGGGGGGCTATTCTATATAGGGAGATGCACAGGGGGAGCTATTCTATATGGGGGATGCAGGGGGCTATTCTATATGGGGGATGCAGGGGGCTATTCTATATGGGGGGATGCAGGGGGGTATTCTATATGGGGGGATGCAGGGGGGTATTCTATATGAGGGTACACGGGGGGGCTATTCTATATGGGGGATGCAGAGAGGGCTATTCTATATGGGGGATGCAGGGGGGTATTCTATTTCTTTTTCCCAACATGGGGCTGCACAGCACAAGGTGAGGGGAGAGGGGGATGCGGGGACTTGATCTTGTGTTGGGGGGCCCAGTCCGCAGCTGTGCCCAGGGCCCCATAGTTTTGTTAAGACGGCCCTGACACAAGGGATTAAGTATGGATGTCATGCATACTGTAAGCAGCATCTACTAAGAATAGCCGAATCCAAAGAGTCACCGGCACTACAGGTCCCAGTATAGAGGTGTTTCCTGTAAAGCATGTTTGTATTCCAATAAAGAGTGCCGCTGAGGACAATCTTCTATATGCAAGCATCTACTAAGATGCTGCCTACTGTAAGATGCAGAGCACCTGCCACACTGATGGGTGTTCTGCTCCTGGCCTTTTTTTGGTGTGTTTTTCCCTTCTGTTTTTCAGATATCGGTATCCTGTGGATTACATCGGATTCGTTGGACTACGTCGTTTATCAGTGTTGTTTTGTATTGAAATAGAATGGTCAACGTGGGGTGTGGGGGTGTTCATTTTCAAATAAAATAATATTCACTATTGTGTTGTGTTTTATTTTTCTTTACTTTGAGACTTAGTAATGTATTCCATCTAGCAGACAGCTTTCTCTAATAAGTCGGGCTTAGTGTAAGCCGGTATATAATAGCAAACACTAATCAGCAAATCAGTTAACCCCATGGGGGCCACAATAATGTCACAATGTGCCCATGCCAGCAAGGAAGGGGTTAATTGCCCCCCTTCCTTGCTGAGATGAGTAGAGTGCTAGGGGGAGGAGGGGGCCCCTATTGATTCTCACTCTGACATCTTCGGCAGAGCCGAGTACACTGACATCCAAGCTTGCCAGGCTCTGCCTCTTCGCTGATTGGCTGAGCTGACGATTCTTCGGCATTATCTAAGCCAATCAGTGGCTAAAGCAGTGTCCCTGCTCAGCTGCTGATTACAAAAAGAAGACGGGGAGAAGACTGGAGGGTAAGGTAACCAACCCCTGGTCCCCCCTTCTCTGGGTCACTTAACCCATTCCTTTCTGGAGCGGGTGCATTCGGGTCATCATTTTGACGTCCACGTTCGAGGAAAACCGCTGACCCGAAATACGCCCAATGTCACACAGAGACTTTCACATTGCAACGTAAAAACACAGAAAAAACGCCATGCACAAAAAACCTACGTGTGAAGGCGCACAAAAAACCTACGTGTGAAGGCACCCAAAAACATTTCCCACTATCTGAACATGAAAATGATTTCCTGCCTATGGAAATTCTATGATGTTCTCTGATTGCTCAGTATAACATTTCCCACATTCTGCAAATGAAAATGGTCTCTTGCCTGTGTGAGATATTTTTATTTTTTATCTATTTTTTTTATTAAATAGTTTTGTTTTTTTTTCAAACAATTTAAAATTACATCTTTGATTCATTATTACAGAAATCCAATATACACATTATACAATCGCATAAAAATTAAACATTTACTTACAAACAGTAACCCTAAAGGCAGGGGCGTAGCTAGGATTCATGGGGCCCCATAGCGAAAAACTGTATGGGGCCCCCCTCCCCTACACACTAATATACACATACTCGGTGATATGGCCAAAAAGAAAATTCTCTTGTGGCCAGAGGCAGAATCCTATGGTTGTATACATAGGTGCAGGAGCAGACTACCTTATGCCTAACCCTTTATTTACTGCAGTGTGTATGTGACCCATGTGTTCTCTTACATGCTGCAACACAAAAAAGGGTTAATACAGAAGACAATCGGTCTCTCCTTCTACTCCTGCTCTGATAACCCCTGACCTCTGCAGGAACTCAGAGAACAGAAGTCAGTGGTTATCAGAGTAGTCAGGCAGAGAGCTAATTGTCTTTATCTTATTGTCTTTGTCTGTATTAACCCTTTCTTTGTTTTGCAGCATGCTAGAGAACACTGGGTCACTTACACACTGCAGTAAATAAGGGGTTAAGCAAAAGGACACAGGAGGCTCTTATCTTCCCTGGGTCCACTCCCTCCATGGGCCCTAAAGCAACCGCCTTCCTTGCCTCTATGGTAGCTACGCCACTGCCTAAAGGACAGAGAGGGATATAACATATATATTTTAAAAAATCAACACACCCTTCTAATCCTGAAGTGGTAGATAATGTTACGTCTCTGTGTCATCTGTCCATTTGCCCCATAGATAAACAGAGGTTTTTGGTTTTTTTTTACTTAAAAAGGAAATCCTTTCATACCTCTGTACCTTTTTATCTAGGTTTTCCCAGTGGGATATTAAGTATACAGAAGAGACAGCAGGTGGCACTAGCTGTAATATTGTACATGGTGTAAGTATACAGAAGAGACAGCAGGTGGCACTAGCTGTAATATTGTACATGGTGTAAGTATACAGAAGAGACAGCAGGTGGCGATAGCTGGCCTCATTCCTTACATCACACAGGTTCCTATATTACACAGCAGCTGCTCCTCTTGCTGGGCCCAGTGGTGTGTGTCTGTAATTCCAGCTACCTGGGAGGCTGAGGCTGTCGGATCACTTGAGTCCAGGAGTTCTGTGCTTCCCTGTGCTATGCTGATCAGGTGTCTGCACTAAGATCATTGTCAATATGGCGATTCTGGGGGAGCTTGGAGGTACCAGGTTGTCTAAGGAGGGGTGAACCAGCCCAGGTTGGCAATGGAGCAAGTCACATCCCCCATGCTGATCAGTAGTGGGACTGCACCTGTGAGTAGCCGATGTAGAGCAGCCTGGACAATACAGGGAGACACAGACCTTATACTATTGTGATTTATTACATGTTATCTGCCTTTTTCCTCAGTCATTATTAGGTATATCCAGGTGTAGCAGGGAACGTGAACACAGAAATAATAGGCTGTTTGAGGGAATAATATTGTGTACAAAGAGACATATGAGACATTTTCTATACTTACCCATATACAGCTAGAGCTACATGGAGAATTTGAGAGCTGGGTCGCCCAGTGGCTGGATCCTGCACTGTTCTCAATGAAAAGTTAGACACAGGTGTGATCACAGCCTTAATGAGTCAGCTGATCACAAGAGTACAATAAAGTGACCAAATAACAAAGGGTCTGATCCCATGGAAACAAAGCTCCAGCTCCTGCTAGGTGTCAGTGCTATCCCTAGAAGGTCATGTGATAGCTGCACACCCTCTCTCCCCAGCCTCTGGCACCCCCGCAGCGGTACTCTGGGACCTCTCCCTATAACTGTGCGCAGCCCCCTCCCCAGCCTCAGCACGGCACCTGTTGGTGTCAGTGCTCTGTTCGCCGCCGGTCCCCGCATCACGTCTCGGAGCAGGAGATCTTGGATGCGGTCCTGTGTCCGAAGGCCGCTTGTGGTCCCCGTTCCGTGACGTCACCCTGCTAGCCGTGCTCTGACTCTATTAGAAGTGGGGACCGGAAGGGAATGGAGACGGCTGGGTAGGAGAAGAGCTCCGCTCCACACTACCTCATACAGTGGGATTTTACCACACCAAGTCAGCACAAACCTCTCACTATGGGCCTAAAGAAGTGACAGAAAACCCAGAACAAGATGCAAGCTTCCGGAGCCGGTGTTTCGGGTACTTTGGACTCGTACCTGACTAGCGCACAGCCGACCCCCAGATCCAAGATGGCTCCCGGTCAGTCTCAGAGAGCGCGCAGAGCCTCCGATCCAGGCTCCCCTGCACTGTCGGCTGCATCTGACCTCCTGAAAGCCCCTGCTGACTCTCCCTCACTCCGGCGGACTCCTGCTTGGGCTACAGAGGTTCCAGAGCTCCTCCGGGGGAGCCAGCTCCGTCCGGATGCTGCAGCGTTCCGCCCGGAAGTCGCGCGGCGTGTGACCCCACTGGAGGACTGCACCCATACTGATGAGGTCCAGCTGACCCCCGCTACTGTGCCTCAGGTACCTTCATCGGGGCCCCAGCAGGGACAGGCCGCCCCACCTAAGCCACAACGGGTTACCACCCAGGCCAGCGCTGCCGCAGAGCCGCCTGCACAGGCTGCAGATAGAAGCCTTCCCCCTAACCGCCATGTTGATGAGGCCGGCGCTTCTCCCTCTCGCCATGCTACTGACAGGCCTGATTGGTGGTCAACCCAGTCCACAATGTCTGACAGAGATGATAACCCAGCAATACCTGACAACCACTGGTCACAGGTCCTGCACAACATGCCCACCAAGGAAGACTTCAGAAGTCTCATAACTGAGGTGAAAGAGACTTTTAAGGCCGAGCTCACAGTGATTCTTCATGATCTGCAACATTTGACACAGCGTATCGACACCCTGGAAGGGGATCATGACGATACTCGCAACTATATTAAAGAGCTCCAAACCACTGTTTATGACCAACACACAGCTATTTGTGAATATCAGAGACATTTGGAAGATATAGATAATCGGGGGCGCAGACATAACATTCGGGTACGCGGCCTCCCTGAACAGATTCGTGACTCGGACATTCGGCCCACCTTAGAGGCCATATTTAAGCAAATTCTGGGTGAACCAAAGGAACATAGGGTGAAGATGGACAGGGCTCATCGGGCTCTCAGGCCTAAAGATGCTTCTTCCCTTCCAAGGGATGTCATATGCTGCATTACTGACTACACCCTTAAAGAGGCCATTATGTTTAGAGCCAGGGAAATACGGGACATTGTCTTTGATGGAGTTGCCATACAGCTCCTCCCTGACCTGTCATGGGTCACGCTTCAAAAGAGGAGGCGCCTACGACCACTGTTACAAATATTGCGTGACCATGAAAAACGGTATAGGTGGGGATTCCCCTTCAGCCTCACTGCCCGCAAGGATGGCAGGTCTGCTACACTACGTCTAGCGGAAGATCTAGAGCATTTTTGCAGCACTCTGGACATTCCACTTCCTCGCCTGCAGAACTGGGAGCTGCTACCACCTCCACCACCACCGCAACCGGTGTGGACTCCTGTCCGCCCTCAGAGGTAACGCGTTGCTCCTGATTCCCCACCGAGGGATGCGACTCCCCGGTGGCACTCCAAGAAGCCCTGACTGGTTCACTTCTACTAGTTTTTTCTTATTTAGGGCCCAGACCTCCCTTTACAGTTTAGCCAACTCACCTTTATAGTTGATATGTTGAGCAATGTTTGCCGTTTTTCCCGCTAACATATGCTGGTTTTATTTCTTAAGTGGTTGTGGAGTACGGCACGTTGTTTTGTTATGACTCTCACTCCTCCCTCCCTCTTCTTGCTTCTTCTATCCCTCTCCCCCATTACCCCGCTGAACTGGGTGCTGCTCACTCTATTTGGCTTGTCCAATGGGTGGAGCACCAATTGGCTGATAGTTTCCCCCCTTCTTCCCCTCTCTCAGCGGGGTCCAGCAGAGTGTGGGCAGCTCTGCTGGTATAAGAGTTTTCTGGTTATTGTTGTGTATTCGTGTTGTCCCTTGTCTTATATGTTTTTTCCTTATGTTTTTCCCTTTGTATTGCAGGATCTGTTTTTATCACTCTATTTCTGTCCTCGGACCTGGAGCAGTCTGGCTGGTTATATATCCTCTCGTTCGCCGTGCTCTCTGCTATTTCTCTTTCAGGCTGGGGCTCGCTGGGACCCCATCCTGTCAGCTCTACAGCCCTGCCACCCTGGGCTCAGGTACATGTTTAACCCTGTAAGGTCTCTTTGCAACTCATCATGGTGCGCTTACTGACGCTTAATGTAAGGGGTCTCAACAGTAATGTTAAGAGATGCCTCCTGCTTAAAGAGCTGGCTACTCTAAAAGTAGACATAGCTTTTGTTCAGGAAACGCACCATGATAGAACGTCAACATTCAAATTTGCCTACTTTAATTACCCGATGGTCTATTCTGCCACTAATGACAAAAAAACAGCAGGGGTTGCCATTATGTTTAGCAGTTCCGTACCTTTCCAGGTAGAAGATACGGACATTGACCCGCAGGGCCATTATGTCATTGTGAGGGGGAAATTAGAAGGCTCTCCTGTCACCCTTTGTAATCTGTATGCCCCCAATGAAGGCCAGATTCGGTTTATGGAACGGATTTATGCAAAATTAGCAAAGCTGCCCCCGTCCTTGCTGCTGCTGGGTGGGGACTTTAATAACCCTCCATCTGAGGTTTGGGATAGGCTGGCGGTTACACGTTCAGCCCCTCCCAAACAAACAATCTCTCTCTCCTCGGCCTTCCGTAGATTGATGAGGGCTCATCACCTCTTTGATTTATGGAGGGTATCCCACCCCACAGAAAAAAACTACACTTTCTTCTCTCACCCCCATTCCACACACACTCGGATAGACTTTTTTCTGGGGAACATTTTGGGACTTAGGGCCTTGCTTTCTTCCGAAATCCACCCTATTACGTGGTCTGACCACGCGCCAGTAACGATTGACCTGAAACTGTCCTATCACACTAATCGAGTCTGCCACTGGCGTCTTAATGAGTCGCTACTGAAACACACGGCACATAAAGAAAAGTTAATGCAAGATCTTCGAGATTACTTTCAGCTTAATGGGGATAGTGTCTCAGAGCCTTCCACCCTGTGGGAAGCTCATAAGGCGGTCCTTCGTAGCCGCTGCATCGCCCTTTCCTCACACCTTAAAAGACTGCATCTCACTTGACCATAACTTATAGACAACAACTTAAGGCTAAGGAAGCCCTATTGGCCCGTAAGCCTTCCCTTACCATACTTAGGGACATAGTGGCGTTACGTAACAAGTTAAAGGACCTGGCTCTTTCGCATACCGAGAAACTGCTGTCCTTCACTAAACATAAGTACTATGACAAGGCCAATAAGATCCATATGCTGCTGGCTTCCCAGCTTAAAGACAGGGCCTTGAAAACGTCACCTTATGTCCTTAAGGATGAGAATGGAACCTTAAGATATGACCCAGATGGAAAAGCCACAGTGTTTTCCAAATA
Source organism: Dendropsophus ebraccatus (assembly GCF_027789765.1). NCBI lineage: Eukaryota > Metazoa > Chordata > Amphibia > Anura > Hylidae > Dendropsophus > Dendropsophus ebraccatus. The sequence goes on from NC_091466.1 coordinate 46,656,836, forward strand.
TTACTCTTCCCTATACTCCCTTCCTAATCAGCTTCCTAGCGATCCTCAGGCACGTACTCGCCTTCTGCAGGAATATTTAGCAACATGTCAGCTGCCCAGAATAACAGGTGATGACCTTACCCTACTTAACAAAAGTATCACCGAGGAGGAATTATCTGAGGTTATTAAGGCCCTCCCAAATGAAAAATCGCCGGGCCCTGATGGTCTCCCCTATTCCTATTACAAATCTTTCTCCTCTATCCTTGCCCCACACATGTTGGTCTTGTTCAATTCCTTCCTTGACGGGAGGCCTATCCCCACCACTATGCTCAACTCTTTCATAACAGTCATCCCTAAAACCGGAAAGGATCCGGCGGATCCTGCAAGCTATAGGCCCGTCTCACTGCTTAATGCGGATTTAAAGATTTTTACTAAAATATTGGCGTTGAGATTGGGGGGAATTCTACCTGACTTAATCCATAAAGATCAGGTGGGCTTCCTTCTTAATCGTCAAGCTGGCGATAATACTAGGAGGACCATAAATTTGGTGGACGTCATGAGCAGGACTGGATCAAAGGGGCTACTCCTGAGTTTAGACGCAGAGAAAGCCTTTGATAGGCTAAATTGGGAGTTTCTTTTTGTGGTCTTGCACCACTGTGGTATATCAGGCTCCTTTCTACGCGCAGTAAGGGCTCTCTATGTGGGGCCTTCTGCCCGAGTAAAGTTGCCACATGCCACCTCTGACCCTGTCCTAATTCAGAATCGTACGAGACAGGGGTGCCCCCTTTCGCCCCTCCTGTTCGTGCTCAGCATTGAGCCCCTTGCAGCCCTCATACGATTATCTCCAGACGTACAGGGAATCTTAGTGAGGGGAAGAGAGTTTAAGCTCTCACTTTTTGCTGACGACATATTACTAACGCTCCGTAACCCCATGGTATCCCTCCCTAACCTACACTCCATATTGGACTCTTACGGTATCCTTTCCGGTTATAGGATAAACACTCATAAAACGGAAGCACTACCTATAAACCTCCCTGATCCAGTGATCTCTTCACTGAAATCAGCATTCCCATATAAATGGAATGACACCTCGATCCGCTACTTGGGCACTAACATCACTCCCCAATACCGAACTAAAGCGGACCTTACTAAATGGACTACCCTCCCACTCTCGTTACTAGGGAGAGTCAATACCATTAAAATGAATATCCTCCCTCATTTTTTATATCTGCTGGAAACTCTTCCAGTTCACATACCACGAGGGGCTCTGCGGAGATTCCAGGGGGCATTACTGCGCTTTGTGTGGAATGGGGGCCGCCACAGAATCTCCCAAACTGTGCTCTATGCTGGTAAAACAGCTGGAGGCCTGGAGGCCTATGCCTAATATGTATGTCTACTACTTGTCTACTCACTTGCGGTCCATACCGCGGTGGATGGCTAGACCTGCGTTTACTAAATGGATGGAACTGGAGAAAATTTGGATGGCCCCCATACACCCATGCGAACTGTTGTGGTCCCCAACATCTTCGACGGATCATTCCACCCTCTTGGGACCTATGATAAACACATAGTAGACATTTGGTCTACTGCCTGTAAAACCTATCCTCTACGTTCTACCCCCTCTCCGTTAGCCCCCATTATATACACTAGTATGGTCCCTGAGGGTTGTTCTTATGAGACCATAGCCCCATGGCAGTCTGCAGGTCTGTTTCATTTTGCTGACGTGGTTGACCCTTTCAATAGACGGGTACTGCCCTTCCCTACGTTAAGAGATAGAAAGGACCTCCCTCTAAGAGCCACGACATACCATGCAGCTCTATCCTATGCAGCGACAGCAATGATGGGGTACGCTCCCTTCCCTAAACCTACGGCCTTTGAAAGGCTTTGTAAATATAATCCCTCTACTAATTGCCTGATCTCTTCTATTTACTCTCTGCTCACTTGTCCCTCTGAGGGTCAAGAGGTGTCACACGCCTATATGGCTAAGTGGGAGACTTACCTTGGGAGAAGAATTCCCCCCCCCCCATATGGCAGATCATTTGGTCCCAGGCGGCTAAGTCCTCTTCCTGTGTCTCCTTTCGGGAAAATCAATAAAAATTATATTCTACTGGTACCATACACCTGACCTGCTCCATCGCCTCTACCCGGAGACCCCGCCCGCCTGTTGGAGATGCCTCTCCGCAGTGGACACACTCCAACACATTTTCTGGGACTGCCCGAAGCTACGGGGGGGAATACAGGGTTTACTGGCCTCAGTTCTTGGTAGAATCCTCCCGATGGACCCCATGATATTACTTCTCAATGTACCACCTAAAACTATGTCCAAAGACACAGCCAGACTGCTCCTCCATATATTGACAGCCGCAAAATGCCTGTTGGCCAAATACTGGAAGCAAACTTCTATCCCCACTGCGGCTGAGCTCGTTTCTCGTATCCTAGAACGTAGAAGGATGGAAATGATGACGGCTGCACAAGACCTCCGGATGGAGAAAGGTCAAAAAATTTGGTCCTTGTGGGACGAGTATTATGATCGATCCTACAATGTCTCGGCAACCTGACTGCTCCCCTTGTGAAAAATCGTTTGTGATCCTGCCCCTCCCCTTCCTTCCCTGGTCTTCGTCTTGTCTGGGTCTTGTCTCCCCCTGTCTTGGTGTTCTGACATGTTTTTATAAGCTTATTGGTCAGGTTTTTACACCTATATTGGATTGTTCTTTTAATGTTATAAGAGTGATTTAGGTTCTATTGTTACGAATACTGGCGACCTTTTGATGCTGTACAATGTAGTGATCACACGCTGCCTCTGGCCGCTTTGTCTTTCCTGACCCAATTTACCTCTTCTTGATTGTTGTACTGTCTGTTTTATTGAAAAATCTTTATAAATAAACAATTTATAAAAAAAAGAAGTGGAAACCGGCCGGCTAGAGCGGCAAGAACAAGACGGGGGTACAAAGCTGACCCGCTGTGATAGGATGGAGGCAAGGGAGCGCGGCCCGGGACCCCCAGCACTGCATGCTGTTATAGAAGCTGGAGAGACCGGGAAGCTCAGTGTGAGAGCGTCCGGAAGGGGAATATGATCTGTCAGTGTCCTGGGGCGGGTGAAAATACCGCAGATACCGTCCTGGTGAAGTTGAGGTCGGTTAACCGACGCCATGGACGGTATCGGTATTTTCACGGTATACCGCCCAGCCCTACCCGCATCACACTGATAATACACAGAGAGAGGGGAACCCGCATCACACTGATAATACACAGAGAGGGACCCCGCATCACACTGATACTACACTGAGAGGGACCCAGTATCACACTGATAATACACAGAGAGGGACCCCGCATCACACTGATACTACAGAGAGAAGGACCCCGCATCACACTGATAATACAGAGAGGGACTTTGCATCACACTGATAATACACAGAGAGAGGGGACCCCCGCATCACACTGATAATACACAGAGAGGGACCCCGCATCACACTGATAATACACAGAGAGGAACCCCGTATCACACTGATAATACACAGAGAGGGACCCCGCATCACACTGATACTACACAGAGAGGGACCCCGCATCACACTTATAATAAACAGAGAGGGACCCCGCATCACACTGATAATTCACAGAGAGGGACCCCGCATCACATTGATAATACACAGAGAGGGACCCCGCATCACACTGATAATACACAGAGAGGGACCCCGCATCACACTGATATTACACAGAGAGGAACCCCGCATCACACTGATACTACACATAGAGGGACCCCACATCACACTGATACTACACAGAGAGGGACCCCGCATCACTCTGATAATACACAGAGAGGGACCCCGCATCACACTGATAATACACAGAGAGGGACCCCGCATCACATTGATAATAAATAGAGAGGGACCCCGCATCACAATGATAAAACACAGAGAGGGACCCCACATCAGACTGATAATACACAGAGAGGGACCCCTCATCACACTGATAATAAACAGAGAGGGACCCCCGCATCACATTGATAATAAATAGAGAGGGACCCCGCATCACAATGATAACACACAGAGAGGGATCCCGCATCACACTGATAATACACAGAGAGGGGCCCCATATCACACTGATAATACACAGAGAGGGACCCCGCATCACACTGATAATACAGAGAGGGACCCCGCATCACACTGATAATACACAGAGAGGGACCCCGCATCACACTGATAATACAGAGAGGGACCCCGTATCACACTGATAATACACAGAGAGGGACTCCGCATCACACTGATAATACAGAGAGGGACTTTGCATCACACTGATAATACACAGAGAGGGACCCCGTATCACATTGATAATACACAGAGACGGACCCCATATCACACTGATAATACACAGAGAGGGACACCATATCACACTGATAATACACAGAGAGGGACCCCGTATCACACTTATAATACACAAAGAGGGACCCCGCATCACACTGATAATTCACAGAGAGGGACCCCGCATCACATTGATACTACACAGAGAGGGACCCCGCATCACACTGATAATACACAGAGAGGGACCCCGCATCACACTGATAATACACAGAGAGGGACCCCGCATCACACTGATAATACAGAGAGGGACCCCGTATCACACTGATAATACACAGAGAGGGACTCCGCATCACACTGATAATACAGAGAGGGACTTTGCATCACACTGATAATACACAGAGAGGGACCCCGCATCACATTGATAATACACAGAGACGGACCCCATATCACACTGATAATACACAGAGAGGGACCCCGTATCACACTGATAATACACAGAGAGGGACCCCGTATCACACTTATAATACACAGAGAGGGACCCCGCATCACACTGATAATTCACAGAGAGGGACCCCGCATCACATTGATACTACACAGAGAGGGACCCCGCATCACACTGATAATACACAGAGAGGGACCCCGCATCACACTGATATTACACAGAGAGGAACCCCGCATCACACTGATACTACACATAGAGGGACCCCGCATCACACTGATACTACACAGAGAGGGACCCCGCATGACTCTGATAATACACAGAGAGGGACCCCGCATCACACTGATAATAAACAGAGAGGGACCCCGCATCACACTGATAATAAATAGAGAGGGACCCCGCATCACAATGATAAAACACAGAGAGGGATCCCGCATCACACTGATAATACACAGAGAGGGACCCCGCATATCACTGATAATACACATAGAGGGACCCCGCATCACACTGATAATACACAGAGAGGGACCCCGCATCACATTGATAATACACAGAGAGGGACCCCACATACACTGATAATACAGAGAGGGACCCCACATTACACTGATAATAAACAGAGAGGGACCCCGCATCACACTGATACTACAGAGAGGGACCCCGCATCACACTGATAATACACAGAGAGGGACCCCGCATCACACTGATACTACACAGAGAGGGACCCCGTATCACACTTATAATACACAGAGAGGGACCCCGCATCACACTGATAATGTCAGAGAGGGACCCCGCATCACATTGATACTACACAGAGAGGGACCCCGCATCACACTGATATTACACAGAGAGGGACCACGCATCCACATTGATACTACACAGAGAGGGACCCCGCATCACACTGATACTACACATAGAGGGGACCCCGCATCACAACTGATACTACACAGAGAGGGACCCCCGCATTCACTCTGATAATACACAGAGAGGGACCCCGCATCACACTGATAATAAACAGAAAGGGACCCCGCATCACATTGATAATAAATAGGAGAGGACCCCACATCACAATGATAAAACACAGAGAGGGATCCTGCATCACACTGATAATACACAGAGAGGGACCCCGCATCACACTGATATACACAGAGAGGGACCCCCGCATCACTTTGATAATACAGAGAGGGACCCCGTATCACATTGATAATACACAGAGAGGGACCCCGTATCACACTGATAATACACAGAGAGGGACCCCGCATCACATTGATAATACACAGAGACGGACCCCATATCACACTAATAATACACAGAGAGGGACACCGTATCACACTGATAATACACAGAGAGGGACCCCGTATCACACTTATAATACACAGAGAGGGACCCCGCATCACACTGATAATTCACAGAGAGGGACCCCGGCATCACATTGATACTACACAGAGAGGGACCCTGCATCACACTGATAATACACAGAGTGGGACCCCGCATCACACTGATATTACACAGAGAGGAACCCCGCATCACACTGATACTACACATAGAGGGACCCCGCATCACACTGATACTACACAGAGATGGACCCCGCATGACTCTGATAATACACAGAGAGGGACCCCGCATCACACCTGATAATAAACAGAGAGGGACCCCGCATCACATTGATAATAAATAGAGAGGGACCCCGCCATCACAATGATAAAACACAGAGAGGGATCCCGCATCACACTGATAATACACAGAGAGGGACCCCGCATCACACTGATAATAAACAGAGAGGGACCCCGCATCACATTGATACTACACCAGAGAGGGGACCCCGCATCACACTGATAATACACAGAGAGGGACCCCGCACATCACACTGATATTACACAGAGATGGACCCCGCATCACACTGATAATACACAGAGAGGGGACCCCGCATCACATTGATAATAAATAGAGAGGGACCCCGCATCACAATGATAACACACAGAGAGGGATCCCGCATCACACTGATAATACACAGAGAGGGGCCCCATATCAGACTGATAATACACAGAGAGGGACCCCGCATCACACTGATAATACAGAGAGGGACCCCACATTACACTGATAATAAACAGAGAGGGACCCGCATCACACTGATAATACACAGAGAGGGACCCCGCATCACACTGATACTATACACAGAGAGGGGTGCCCCGTACCACACTGATACTACACAGAGAAGGACCCCGCATTACACTGATACTATCACCAGAGAGGGGGTGCCCCGTACCACACTGATACTACACAGAGAGAGGGACCCCGCATCACACTGATAATACACAGAGAGGGAACCACCGCATCACACTGATAATACACAGAGAGGGGTGCCCCGTACACACTGATACTACACAGAGAGGGACCCTCATCACACTGATAATACACAGAGAGGGGGGCCCCGTACCACACTGATACTACACAGAGAGGGACCCCGCATCACACTGATAATACACAGAGAGGGACCCCGCATTACATCACATAGAAACTCATGCTGTGACCTTGTCTTAGCAATAACATTCAAGGACGAGGTCTTCTGATATTAAAGCGGTGTCTAAGGGACACAATGTGGTCCCTACTAGGACAGGTTGATGTGATTGCAGCCCTCTACAGTGGGACAGGATCATCCCCCTCTGACTTATTTCTTAATGTTAATACAGATGAGACATCCAGAGCAGTCTCCTACTATTCATATAACTTCTCATATCTTCCTTTATTTGGCTTACAGCTCTAAATTTTTTTCAACAATAAAATTCTTATCATCTGCGGCCACCACTAGGGGGCACTAACTGAAGACACATCATGACTGATATTAATAGTGATCATACATTTGTATACACTGAGCTCACAAACCGTACATCTTACTGTTGGGGTGGATTCACATAGATACAGTCATATGAGACAATAGTGAGTGCAGCTCTGGAGTATAATACAGGATGTAACTGTCATCAAATGTTGCATTTTTGGTAATATTTTAAAATTTTAATGTAATAAAATGCACAAATGTGAACAGAGATCGATAGTTTTGGTGGCTGGAGGACAAGTGATCCGGCAGAGTCCTGAGAGGTGAGTAAGACCTGATTTTCAGCACCAGCTCTCCGGACAGCTCCAAGTGCTGATCCCTATAGAGAAGCAGAGTAGCAGAGATTTATAACTACAAGGCTTATCGGGAGGTACTACAAGGCTCAGCATACCTTCTGCCAGGAAATATCCGGTCGCTCCCTGGTCCTAAAAGGCTTTATCCTCTATCCCATAGTGAATCCTGGTGCCATCTATACCCCAGGAAAGGGATGAGCATACACCCGGCTGTCCACATAATGTAGAACCTGACCCATCAGACCAGTCACCTTCTTCTATTGCTCCATGTTCAGTTCTCTATTACAGGCACTACTGGGGTGGACAGGGACTACTGGGGTATGACTGGTCTGCAGGGCCCCATACATCTCATGTGTGATCTGACTCCTTTCCACCATAGCCAGAAGGAATAATTTTTATATACAGGATGTAACTCAGGATTAGTACAGGATCCGTAATGTAATTTATGTACACAGTGACCCCACCAGCAGGAATAGTGAGTGCAGCTCTGGGGTATGATACAGGATGCAACTCGGGATCAGTACAGGATAAGTAATGTAAGTACACAGTTACCTCCCAGCAAAATAGTGAGTGCAACTCTGCAGTATAAAGCCATGTTCATACCCTGGAACAGACTGGCACATTACGTGACCCGGACGGTCTCTGAAAAGATCTTTGGCGATTGCAGCGTTCCGATGCGGGCGCATCCATTGCGCGCCTGCATCAGAACTCCCACAGCACACAAAGAAGCTTCGGCCGGGGGCCACTCGCTTCATTGTGTGAACTGATACGGTTCTACGGCTGCTACTCACTGAATAGTGGCCACAGAAAAACTGACCTGTCAGTCCTTTGGCAGCGCCGCGAGGGATCCCAGCCGGATCGTTATACTATGTGTATATGCTCCAGCCGAGATCCCATAGAAGAAAAGGCAACGTATGTTTCCGTACAAAGTACGGCCGTTGTTTGCCGATTTCATCAACTGCCGTACTTTTACAGAAACATACGTTGTGGAACATAGCCTAATACAGGATGTTACTTCGGATCAGTAATGTAACGTATGTACTGTACACAGTGACCCCGACCAGCAGAATAGTGAGTGGCAGCTCTGGAATATAATACACCTTTGTTCGTAGGCTGAGCCTAGTATTGCAGTTTAGACCCATTTGACACTACAGATGACATGTAAGTTCTCTCTTCTGCTCGGAGCATACAAGTCTCTGTTATGGGTGAATGTGGGTCAGCAGCTGTGACCGCTCTCAGCCTCTTAGCCCTATTGGACACGGGACGATTATTGTGTGAAAAATCGTTAAAAATCGTTTGAATTTGTCACGGCCGCGGCGGCGTTCCCGTGCTCCGGGCCGCCGCGCACCTCCCTCCATCTCATGCAGCTGCCGGGGGTCACTGTGCAGGGACCCGGCGCTGCTAACACGTTCGGCCCCGGGGGCGCCTCACCTCTCCACGCTCCTTGTCTCTCCTGTGACGGCCCGGCAGCGCGCGTTCCCCGCCTCCTAGGGCGGCGGCGCGCGGGGGCTGTCTGAGATTTAAAGGGGCAGGCGCTCCTAATTGGTATTGCACCAAAATCACTCACCCTATAAATCCCAGCATGCCCTGTCCACGTGTTGGAGCCTCCTACATGCTTCCATAGCGTTGGGCCCAGCTCCTGTTGTTCCCTGTGTCCTGTCGTTACCTGGTCCCAAGTCCCTGTCAAGCCTGTCCGTACCCGGTCCCAATTCCCGTTCCTGGTTCCTGTTCCCCTGGTGTCACTCCACCTGTTCCCGTGTCCAGCCTGTCACGTGCTCTCTCATCTGCAGACTATTGCCTGTGCCCTCTCCTGCCACGCCTCGCCTATGCCGACACCAGCAACCAAGCCAGG